>NW_006782487.1:727253-745362 GCF_000442215.2 Lipotes vexillifer | reverse complement strand
CCCGGGACCCTGGCAGTGGCGGGCTGCACAGGCTCCCCGGAAAGGGGGGTGTGGATAGTGACCTGTGCTCGCACACAGGCTTCTTGGTGGCGGCAGCAACAGCCTTAGCGTCTTATGCCCGTCTTTGGGGTCCGTGCTTTTAGCCGCGGCTCGCGCCCATCTCTGGAGCTCCTTTAAGCAGCGCTCTGAATCCCCTCTCCTTGTGCACCAGGAAACAAAGAGGGAAGAAAAAGTCTCTTGCCTCTTCGGCAGCTCCAGACTTTTCCCCGGACTCCCTCCCGGCCAGCCGTGGCGCACTAACCCCCTGCAGGCTGTGTTCACGCTGCCAACCCCAGTCCTCTCCCGGCGCTCCGACTGAAGCCTCACCTCACCTCCCAGCCCTGCCCTCCCTGGCGGGTGAGCATACAAGCCTCTCGGGCTGGTGAGTGCCGGTCGGCGCCGATCCTCTGTGCGGGAATCTCTCCGCTTTGCCCTCCGCGCCCCTGTGGCTGCGCTCTCCTCTGTGGCTCCAAAGCTTTCCCCCTGCGCCACCCGCAGTCTCCGCCCGCGAAGGGGCTTCCTAGTGTGGGGAAACCTTTCCTCGTCCACAGCTCCCTCCCACTGGTGCAGGTCCCGTCCCTATCCTTTTGTCTCTGTTTTTTCTTTTGCCCTACCCAGGTACATGGGGTGGTTTTCTTGCCTTTTGGGAGGTCTGAGGTTTTCTGCCAGCGTTCAGTAGGTGTTCTGTAGGAGTTGTTCCACGTGTAGATGTATTTCTGGTGTATCTGGGGAGGAAGGTGATCTCCGCGTCTTACTCTTCTGCCATCTTCTCGGAAGCCCTCAACTGTTAATTTTTAATGCATAGGCATTTGCTTAAGAACTGATTTATTTGGACTTAAATGAAACATAAAAACAAATGAAAATTGTCAGTAGTAGTACATAAGTGCCTCATTGAGTTTAGCTGCAGTTATCTCTGGAATAAAATACTCAGGGATGAGGTGGGATGTAAAGGGGCACAAAAATCTTGGAAGTGAGCCCTGCCAGGGCACAGGTGTACCACTTAATTTGATAGAGATCTTCACTGAGGTATATATATCTTACCACTCTTAAGTTCAATTTAATTAGCAATCAAAAACTTCTTGTGGAGTTGAGTTTGAATTACAGTGTTGACTGGTGGAGTGCTAATAAATCATTTGTCTTTTTTGATGTTTTCACAGTTTAAGTTTGAGGTTGACAAACTTTGGCCTGTAGGCCTAGTATAACCTGTCCCCTGTTTTTATAAATAAAGTTTTATTGGGACACAGCTACATTCATTTATTTACGTATTATTTATGGCTGCTTTCACACTACAATGGCAGAGTTAAGTAGTTTCAACAGAAGCTATATGGACCAAAAGCTTAAAATATTGACTAGCTTTTTACTGAAAAAGTTTGTCAGCTCCTAGTTTAAGTCAAACTAGGGCCTTCCCTTCTAGTATTCTTTAAACCTGATAGCATACAATTTCTTTCCATCTCAATATAGAATCAAATTACCAGGATACTAAGGGAGACAGAAAAGAAGTGAAAAACCTGTTCACTTCCTTGCAGAATTCTTCAGACAAGACATATGTAAATGAAATAAACAGAGAAAAATATAACACTTTATAATCAAGGACTAATTGTGTGATAGTAGCAAAAAAAAATCTCCTATATTCTGTATCATAAATGTATATGAATTGAAAGTTATTTCAATCTGGTCAGAGCCAGAGTTCTCAAAAGTGCAGTGTGAGGACACTAATATATGAGATACTTTTTTGACTTTATAACTTAGAAATGGGAGCGCCAGCTTTTTGCCACACAGTTATATGGTAAGATGTAGATTATCCAGAGTTCTTAAGGAGTCTGGGGCTTTTCCAGAAATCGTAGAGTCAGAAAGTATGCTGAACTAGGCTTTGTTGCGTATAGGTTAAGAAAGAGGCAGTTACTTTAGGATAGTTCTGTGGTCCATGTATAGGGATGCCCCCACGACTGCTTCTGCAAAAACTAATTTTAATAACACAGGTGGGGAGCCTTGGGCTCAAAACATAGTGAAGGACTACATGGAGTTGAGAGAAATAACCTGGCACACAACTGAACGTATGTAGGGAGAAGGGTGAACTTGGAAGGGGCACTAGAAGCAATTATAAAGTGATGTGATACTACGTGCATACATGAGCAACACAACATGTTGTATCTCTAATTTGTTTCATTTGTATTTAGTCTTGTACCTTGACTTTCTTGCGTTATAAAAAAAGCAGGTCTTTAAACAGTGGGGTGTTTCTTCTCTATATTGAAATGGCTGTTACAGGGCATGGAGATGGAATTCAGAGAGTGGAGTGCCCATTCACTTTGCATAGGTCTTCCATGTGCATGTTGGCAGATTAAGAACATCGTAGAGTGGAATCATTTTGTCACATTGTACCAAATACCAAATGCCATAAGAATCAAAAGAAAGGAGAGGTCAGTGTGGTGGCCTGGATTAGCTGGGAAAAAGTTCGTGGAGAATATTGCATTTAATCTCAGTTTCTGAGAAGAGTATGAATTTGGTTTGATAGAGGAACAAGATGGTGACTTTAGGAGTTGAACAAGCATGGTTCCTGTGGAAGAAGATCTTGGATGGAGTGAATGGTTTATGTCTAGAGTTAGAACACTAGCTGAGTAGCAAGAAGCGTGGGGAGAGGGAGCAGGTGGGTGGTGGCAGAACATAAAGGAACTAAGGTGCCATTTTGGTCAGCCTGGTTTCTGTGATTCCATTCCATTACAGGGTTGAGTGTTTAGTGCTCAGAAGAATTACCTGAAGTAAAGCAGGGAGCTCAAGGGGTATGAGCACATCTGCATGGTTTGGGAGTCACCGGGATTGTTTCGTCTGCTCCTACTTGTGACTGATGACAAATCACATTCCTGGAGGGAAGGAACATCAAGTGCCTCAAATACAGCAGCGTAAATCTTTTCTCTTAACAAACAGCCCCTGAAGCTTTCTTGGCTCTCTCCTCTAAACCTTTCATAGAAGAATATCTGATGCAAATAGTAAATAAATAAAATTACCTCCTGATTTTATTTCACTATAGAGCTAGTTGGGAATCCTTTGGAGAGCAGTCATAGAGCAAAAGAGAGAAAGCAAAGATAGGACCCTTTCTCTCATTTCCCCAAATGGACTCTCCTGATGAGTGTTGCCTTTTAAAGAAAAGTGGATGGCACAGGAAGCCTTTGAATGCAGTTTAACCATAAATTCTCCTAAGGGGGAGGGGGTGCTGTCCAATAGCCCGGGATGTGGCAGTAGAGCTGGCAGAGGCTGCAGAAGCAGCAGGGGCTTACAGGTCCAGAATCTCCAGCTCATTAAGATTGCCATAAATCACAGCATCTTTCACGCCTTTTGAGTGAAACTTGGCACCTCCAGTTTACTACTGTGTGGTGGTCATACCGTCCCTGACTTCAACATTATTAATAGATGGCTCCTTCCATTGAACAATGAAAGTGGGTGGGCCTGTGCCAGTAATGATGGACTGGGAGCCTGAAAGATTCTGCTGAGAAGAGAGTAAGAGGGTGCCAAGAAAACCTGTCTTTTTATAACTGAAGACTGGTAGATATGAAGAGTTGCTGGGCACATCTATCACCCACAGTGTCACTGCATCCTGGAAGAGCTTGTGTGAAAACTGTGAGGACGACTTTGACAAGGATGAATGCCCCAGCACCTGGATGAGTGTGGGCCTCACAGGCTGGGCTGGTTAGGGAGGGGTGAGGAGGTGAGGGTTGTGATTTGAAACTTGCCTCCTGTTGTGTTCAGCCTGATATGGAAGGTGTTCTGGCTCACCCTTGCCTGGTAAGGCCGTGGAAATGGCTTCAAGGCCTGTTTTGTTTTCTTCTTCTTTTCTTCATGGTTATTATTGTATGTCGACAATGGTAGGTGAGATGTGGAAGAAATAAGAGACTGTGGTGGGTTGTAGGGAGTGGTGCGGGGAGAAGAGAGAAGGTATCTTTAAGTGTATAAGTGTATAAAATGAATATCCAGCAAAGGTACTATTTTGGGAAACTTGGGAGTAATAAAAAGAAAAGAAGAAAACACTTAATAGAATGCTTTTAGTTTAAAGCAGACTGTTAAAAGATTGTTTTGTCTGATGTGTGCTGTGAGAAGGTTTTAAAATATAAGTCTCATAACATTCCTTTGACTTAGATGGTGGTATTTAAATTAAGACTTACATATGTCAGGTATCATTCATTTGGCAATTTGGCTGATATGAAATGATCTGGAATTAAAAATTCCTCTCTGGCCTTCACCCCCCAAAGTCTCTGTCTTATACTATTTTGCTCTCCTTGCCTCTTCTTTTCTAATTCTTCCTTTATTTTCTCTCATATGCTAAAGAACATCTGGAAACTCTCTTTAGAGGCTTCTAGAATCCTAGATGAAGCAGTTTGTTACCCAGTCAACACCTTTGTGGGCTATTTTTGATTTTCTAAAATTGGTTTTCTTCAAGTAGTTACATTCGAAAGTGCTATGCAGTATAATTGTTTGAAGGGGAAACATTTCACCCACAATGTAGAGAGTGGAAAGTAAGCTAAGTGAGTTCTGTCTCTTTCAAGTTCACATTGCTGGAGCTTCCTGGCTTGAACACAAAATGCAATCAATTTGAGGGATCAGGGATGACAAGAAAGCTCTGAACAATGAACAAAGTCATTGGAAAGGGGACTGAGAAACGGACGACAAGAGGAGCAAGCACACCGCTCTTCCTTATCGATGGAGACATTAATCATTCAGTGGGTCTTAAAAAATAAACTTTTTATTTTGCAATAATTTTTATAGAAAAGTTGTAAAGATAATATAGGTAGAGCCTGTATACACTTTACCCTGCTCTTGCTAATGTTAACATAGTTTTACATTTTTAATGCTTATGTAAACATGAGTCTATGGTTTATAGATGTTACTACTTTCTTAATTAGAAAAACTTAGAAATAATGTATTTATTCTAATGTTAAGAAAACTTAACATTCTTGTTTACACTTTGAGACTGTACCCTATTATGGTGTAAATATTATAGTTGAAGAGTTACTGGCAGGAGAAAGCAGTGAAGCAGGGGAAAGAAAAAGGAGTTTAGAGTTGGAGAGATCAAGGTTCAAATCTTGGCTGCACCGTTTGACCCCAGGTATGTTACTTATCCTCTTGAGATTTAATTTCCTACAATGTAGAATGACAGTATCAGTTATTTATTGTGGGAGCTAAATATAATAGAGTATATTTAGCTTATGAGCTGGTTCTTGGCCTTTTTGCTACCAGATTTGTTCCTTGTTTCCCCTTCTTTGCATGGCAGAGGGTTCAACCCCTGCTGCCTATTTCCCAGCTCCAATTCTGGCCAATGGGAGGCACTGTTAGGAGATGGGCGAGATTCTGCAGCTATGTTGTGTTTGCTCTGCGGCTCCAGCTTCTGCAAAACAGGCTCGCTGTGGTTCTAGCTTCTTCCATGACTCTGGCCCTTGGGTACTGGTAACACCACTTCCTCCTTTTGTGGGAATGTAGTAACTACCTACTGTGCTAATCTCTGGGTTACCTCCTTGTTTGCTCTTGGTTTCTCAGCTCTTCCAGCACTTGTATATATGAGGCCCTGTGTTAAATTCCCTCTCTCTTGAACACTTGGAGTGGTTTCTTTTTCCCTCAATGGACCTTGATTGATTCAATCCATTTCGGTGAGCTACAGGGAGCTTCAATTAAGCTGAAGAGGCAAAGATCAGGAGAAATCAGGCAGTTAGGCTAATGGTAACTGTCACTGATGGAGATAGGCCTATGGAAGGGGAGTTGGCTTTGGGGTAAAAGCTATGGGTTTGGTATAGAGCATGTCAAAGAAGAAACTTCATAATTTTACTGTCTCTGCCCTTTTGCCTTTCCCACTCAAGTGTACTGAGGAGTGTGAGGGAGCAGAGAGGAAGGCTGTGTGGGGCCCAGAAGGGAAGGCACTCTGGCGCCTCGCTCAGCCTGGAACCTATCCCTCCGACTCTACTGACTCCAGCCCTGTCACTGTAACCTCTCTGGGGAGTAGAAGGGGAGGCTGGCTGCTCAGAACCCATTCTTTGCCCGTTGGGAAGCAGCTCTTCACCAGAGGGACTGAGATGAGCCAGCTGTTCCTCTTGCCAGTGTAGCATTTGCGAGAAGAGGGCTGTGGGAGGAGATAAAAATTGACTTCCAAACGGCCTGCAGGAATTGAGAGGCATTTTTGGGACCAGCTTTTAGGTCCAGACTTAATAAACAAAACAGCAGATACTTGAAGTTTTAACTTCCTCATGGGTTAAGATAGTTCATGGTGGGGATGGTCACCATCGCTACAGCAGGCTGGAATCCAGTTCCTCGGTGTGCCAGGGCATTATGGAAGATGATCTCTGAGGGACAGAAATGAGTTCGCGTCTTCAGGAACAATGTCTGGATATATTCAGAAATGACCTCAGATGGAAAACAAACATAAAATCCTTCTGGCAAATCAGAGACAGCACATTATATGGCATTCATGTTGTGTTTTATGTGTGTGTGTTGGGAAAGACGAGAAGAGTCTAATAAATGAGGACAAACAGGAAGCCCTTCCCAAACTCTCTTCCCAGATACTTTTCAGTCACGTTGTGCAGGTCGAAGGTTCTGGGAAGAAACAGCTAGTGCTCTGACCTGCCTTCTCCAACTATAATGTCTCCTGTTTTATAGGAACTTGGGACTGAAAAATGCACAAACCAATGAATTTAAACTCTCAAACTCATAACATTCACAAACCTCAAGGACTACTAATTGAAGCCTTTCTCCCTCTCTTTTTCTCTCTCCCTGTGCATGTGTGTGTATGTGAGAAGGAGAGATTCCAGATGTCCTTGGAGTGTCACGTTATATCTCACTTCCAGATAACCTCCAGTTAATTAAATAATTGATTCAATTGAACTGAATGTTAAATGCATCAATATTCTATAGTTTCCCAAATGAACCTTTTGTTTTCTATGGTCTTTTTCAATTTTGAGTGAAAGATTTGGCTGGAGAAAACCGTTCATAGTATGTCCTCTAAAAATATAGTGAGATGAGCATGGTTTTCCTTGGATTGATGCTTGTATTAATAAAGCTTTTTATTCACAACAACCTAAATAATACAAAAGTAATATCAACTGCTGACCTCAGGGAACAAGCAGACTTTTTGATAAGGGTTGTATAGCCACTTTTACATTTCTTCCTTTCCTTTTTAATAACTGATGAAAGCTCCAGTGTTGTCATACGATTACATTTATTCATAGTGATAAGAATGAAGCTAATCCTTGTTTCATCGCTCTGATCAGCAGTCACACAAACACAATGGAACCTGACATGCTGGCAGCCTCTGCTCATTACAGCTTTCCAACCAACCTCCAAGCTCATGGCTGGAAGTCAAATGGGATGGGCTGGTTCCAAGTAGGAAAGAAAAATAATTGGCTTTGGAGAGAAAGGGATTATTGAAATTTCCATATGAAATTTCTACCACTTCTTAGCTTCATATGGAGTGGTAGTTACACTAAGATGCCCCTCCTGAAGTCTTGAAATGAAAAGCATTCAAAGAAAAGGAGAAAATTATTACAGACAACACCACTTCAAATGCATTTCCCTGTCTTCATGTTGTTTATCTCATTATTAATTACCTGCTAGTTAAAAACAAAATAACTAGAAAAATTCTAGCAACAAATTTTTTCATCAGAGAAGTCTTTTGGTTAAGGCAGTTTTTCCTGTCCTTACAATATCAAAGTGTTTTCCCACCCCAAAGGGATTGATTAGTTTTTTAAATTTCTGTAGACATCAGGGACAAAGTGTAATACTTTGTATGAAACATCAGGGTGGACAAAGGCAACTTTTCTGGCCATCTGGTTTTTTTTTTTTTTTTAAAGAAGATGTTGGGGGTAGGAGTTTTTTTTTTATTAATTAATTAATTAAGTTTTGCTGTGTTGGGTCTTCGTTTCTGTGCGAGGGCTTTCTCTAGTTGTGGCAAGCAGGGGCCACTCTTCATCGCGGTGCGTGGGCCTCTCACTATCGCGGCCTCTCTTGTTGCGGAGCACAGGCTCCAGACGCGCAGGCTCAGTACTTGTGGCTCATGGGCCTAGTTGCTCCGCGGCATGTGGGATCCTCCCAGACCAGGGCTTGAACCCGAGTCCCCTGCATTAGCAGGCAGATTCTCAAGCACTGCGCCACCAGGGAAGCCCCTGGCCATCTGGTTTTTAGAGACAAACACTTTGGAGTCCAACAGACCCAGGCTTAAATGCTCAATAGTCTCTCCTTGGCCTAGGCTTGAATCTTCAGTCATCTTTTCTACGTGATCTTGGGCAGGTAACTTCATCTCTCTAAGCCTCAATTTCTCCACCTGCAAAATAGAGATAACGAAACCTCCACAAAGACCTGTTGTGAGGGAGAAAGGAAGTGATTGTGTGTAAAGAGCTTACATGACAGAGAGCCTGGCACGCAATAGGATTCAAACCTTAGAAGCTTTTTTTTTTTTTTGTGGTACGCGGGCCTCTCACTGTTGTGGCCTCTCCCCTTGCGGAGCACAGGCTCCGGACGTGCAGGCTCAGTGGCCATGGCTCACAGGTCCAGCCACTCTGCGGTATGTGGGATCTTCCCAGACCGGGGCACGAACCCGCGTCCCCTGCATCAGCAGGCGGACTCTCAACCACTGCGCCACCAGGGAAGCCCTGTTTTTTTAAGTTATTGTGCTGTCTGTTTGCTTTTGTGACTATTAGCATTTGACAGTCTGCTTACTGCATTGCTAAGTGTTGTCATCATAGAGTAGCCCCTGAGGATTGGTTGAGGCCTCACAGATTAGATAGAATCATGGAAGTGTTGGGTGTTGCTGACTCGCATTTGGACTTGAGGATACTGCATTCAGCCCTTGTATGGCTTTAGCAGCAATGGCAAAAAATAATCTCAATTTCACTCTTTGCTACCCAAAATCCTTGATTTTGGCTTTTTGATTGAAAATAGATTTTATGCTTGAGGATATAACAAACTTGGAGCTGCTGAGGGAGACTGCACCTGGCTTCTCTGGGTGCCCTGGTGAAAACCGAGGGTGCTTTACCTTTCATTATATTTTTAATAATACTTAGCGAGTAGCAGAATTAAACTTGCAAGTCATTCTAATGACTACTTTTCTTAATGGAGATGAGCCTCTTTATCTCTTACTGGTTAATACCTTGTGATTCTAAATTAGGATGCTTGATGTGATTGTATTCCTCCTAAACATTAAGAACTCATTTTACAATGGAGAGGCTCGTAATGCAAACAGTCAGGGGAGCAAGGTGTTCTAAGCTTTTGATGGCCTTAGGTTAAGGGACAGAACGAGCTGATTGGGATATGGCTGGAACGTGCTCCCTAGTGTGGGGAGAGGAGGGGAGGGAACTGTCATTTATTTACTGAGTACTAGAAGCTTTGTATACATAATTTCATTTCATCCTCTCAGTGCATCTTTAAGGCAGGTATTATCATGCCCAGTGTAGACTCAGAGAGATGATTTGTCCAGGATTACGCAGTGAATAGAAAAGCAGTATTAGAAGGAGAAGAAAATACCAGTTCTGGTTACACAGTGTATTCTGTGAAAATCCAGCAAGATATGTATTTAGAATTCATGTACTTTTCTGTGTATATGCTATACTTCAATAAAAGTTACTTATCAGAGCAAATAGGTCTGCTTGGCTCAAAGTCTATGCCCTTCTCTCTCTATCGTGCTGCCTCCTAAGAAGCTTATGATGGACGAAACGTCACGGAATTTCCTCCGTCAGTCACAGCCGGTTGTAGCCAGGAATAGTGCTACTCCTATTAACCAGACCTGGCTTTGAAAGACTTGGGTATTTCCAAGGAAAGATACACTCAGTGGAGTGCAGTTTCCAAAAACTGAGGGTGTATATTTGCATATGAAGAGAATTCTGAAGTGTTGTTCCGAAAATACATTGAGCTTGTTGCAGAGTTGTTCATAATCATGAAAAATCAAGGGGGGAAAAAACACTGAAATACCCATTAAAGGGGAATTTAAGTAAATAAATATTATGCGGTTTAAAAAACTGCTTATTTTGAATGATTCTTACGTTGTGGAGTGAAAAATGGTTATGGAACCACATATATAGTAGGATGACATTTCTGTAATTTTTTTGTTTATATAACATATGTTTTCATAGATAAGTGTCTGGAAAGATATTTGCTAAAATATTAAGAGTAGCATCTCTGCAATTTGTGATATTGGTTGAATTTTACTTTTTTTCTATGTCTTTCCATATTGTTTGACATTGTTTTTCTATAATTCTATTAGAAATTTTGTTTTAATATTTAATAAAAGAATGCCTTTAAGCAAAGGCAGCATCCTGAATTAAGTATATCCCTTCTCAAGTTGTCTACTGTGAAGGAGGAAATACTCATTTTACCGTATGAGTTCTGACACATTAAAATAATATAATATAACCTCATAGTCAAACCACAAGGGAGCATTCAGGAGTAAAAAGAATCATTTTGTAAGCTCAAACACATACAGTTACCAAACTGACCTCTTTAAGCATTTAAGAAAATTATTTTCGGGAAATAGTTTAAAATATTAAAAAAATAAAATATTTTAATTATATTCTGTATAAGCAGATGTTCTACATCTCTGTACCAGGTATCATAGCAACCTGAAAAAAGGTTGTTTTACTACCCAAATATATTTCTTGTATGGTTCATTTTAAAAAGTTCTCCATCCTCTTTAGATTTTAGTATAATGATTGAGACATATGATTGCTTTATTTTATTTTGTTTTATTCCATTTTATTTCATTCTAGTGACTTTCTTCCTTAAATCAGGCTAACTAAAGACAGAATTGAAATCATACAGATTACATATTCAGGCAAAAACAGTTAATAGAGCAGGATATGACTTTCTTTTTTTGTCTTTTTCTTGAAGATTTTCAAGGAACTAGCATAACAGAATCCTGAGTATACTAGTATATGCTATTTCATTACTTGTAGCCTCCAACACAAATTGTGAGCTCTGGCTAAGTTCCTATAATTTCTACCCCTGAACGATTAGCAGTCTCAACAAATTTTTCCCTTTTGGATAAGCAGGCCCCCCAATATGGAATGCTGTCCCCCACACTTACTTGAATTTAGCCAGCTCAAGCCAGAAACCAGCTCAAGCCTCTTGGACACAACAAGGTCTCTCCTTTGAACACATTAACTATGAAAATGGACAATGTGGTCTGACAAAATTCTCTTTCTGTTGTGAATTGATATGTATGAACAGACTTAGAATGTGTAAAAAGAAAACCAAAGGTTTGTATTTAACATATCTCATTTATTAAAAAGAATGTATGAAATTTGTATGGAAACAAAAAAGACCCCGAATAGCCAAAGCAATCTTGAGAAAGAAAAACAGAGCTGGAGGAATCAGGCTTCTGGTCTTCAGACTATACTACAAAGCTACAGTAATCAAGACAGTATGATACTGGCACAAAAACCGAAATATAGATCAATGGAACAGGATAGAAAGCCCAGAGATAAACCCACGCACATATGGTCACCTTATTTTTGATAAAGAAGGCAAGAATATACAGTGGAGAAAAGAAAGCCTCTTCCATAAGTGGTGCTGGGAAAACTGAACAGCTACATGTAGAAGAATGAAATTAAAACACTCCCTAACACCATACACAAAAATAAACTCAAAATAGATTAAAGACCTAAATGTAAGGCCAGAAACTATAAAACTCTTAGAGGAAAACATAGACAGAACACTCTATGACATAAATCTCAGCAAGATTCTTTTTTGACCCACCTCCTAGAGAAATGGAAATAAAAACAAAAATAAACAAATGGGGCCTAATGAAACTTCAAAGCTTTTGCACAGCAAAGGAAACCATAAACAAGATGAAAAGACAACCCTCAGAATGGGAGAAAATATTTGCAAATGAAGCAACTGACAAAGGATTAATCTCCAAAATATACAAGCAGCTCATGCAGCTCAATATCAAAAAAACAAACAACCCAATCCAAAAATGGGCAGAAGACCTAAATAGACATTTCTCCAAAGAAGATATGCAGATTGCCAACAAACACATGAAAGAATGCTCAACATCACTAATCATTAGAGAAATGTAAATCAAAACTACAATGAGGTATCACCACACACCGGTCAGAATGGCCATCATCAAAACTACAAACAATAAATGCTGGAGAGGGTATGGAGAAAAGGGAACCCTCTTGCACTGTTGGTGGGAATGTAAATTGATAGAGTGACTATGGAGAACAGTATGGAGGTTCCTTAAAAAAGTAAAAATAGAACTACCATATGACCCAGCGATCCCACTACTGGGCACATACCCTGAGAAAACCATAATTCAAAAAGAGTCATGTACCACAATGTTCATTGCAGCTCTATTTACAATAGCCAGGACATGGAAGCAACCTAAGTGTCCATCGACAGATGAATGGATAAAAAGATGTAGCACATATATACAATGGAATATTACTCAGCCATAAAAAGAAATGAAATTGAGTTATTTGTAGTGAGGTGGATGGACCTAGAGTCTGTCATACAGAGTGAAGTAAGTCAGAAAGAGAGAAACAAATACTGTTTGCTATCACATATATACGGACTCTAAACAACAACCAAAAAATGGTTATGAAGAACCTAGGGGCAGGACAGGAATAAAGACTCAGACGTAGGGAATGGACTTGAGGACATGGGGAGGGGGGAGTGTAAGCTAGGACAAAGTGAGAGAGTGGCATGGACTTATATACACTACCAAATGTAAAATAGCTAGTGGGAAGCAGCCGCATAGCACAGGGAGATCAGCTCAGTGCTTTGTGACCACCTAGAGGGGTCAGATAGGGAAGGTGGGAGGGAGACGCAAGAGTGAGTAGATTTGGGGATATATGTATATGTATAACTGATTCACTTTGTTATAAAGCAGAAACTAATACACCGTTGTAATGCAATTATACTCCAATAAAGGTGTTAAAAAAAAGTACATGGATTAGTCAGTGAGTTGAAGCTGTTTGTGTGTAAGTCACTACAGATGTTAAATTTAGCATATACATATTAATTCCCAAGATTGGAGACTACAGAATATCGTAATATTAAACACACTTCATTGTAATATTAAACACACTTCCACTCAAGTGAGCTACATGTTTAGTTGGTCTCATGCATTTTGCTGCTGAGCTGCAACAGTAGTTAATGATGTGTCAGAGCACTTCAGTCCCACAGTTCACCCTCATGCTGTCAGTTTGTCCATGGAGACGGCTTATGGGAATGCATGAACACATATACATGCGCTGGAAATCTTGATGGAGTCCATCCTTTCCTCCCTACCCACCCCAAGCTTTCATATAGAACTTTTTGATTAATACATTTGATTATTCATTTTAAGTTATGTTTTGAAATAAATGAAATAGGTTAAATTGGACAGAGAGTTCTGCCTTTGTATTACTATTTGTTTTGAAATAACAATGTTGAATTTGTTACAAGGTGAGAGGAAGGGAAGAAAAAAGACCTAACAAAAACAAACCCAAAACAACTAAGAAAATGGCAATAGGAACTTACTTATGGATAATTACCTTAAATGTAAATGGATTAAATGCTCCAACCAAAAAACATAAACTGGCAAAAACAAGACCTGTATATATTGCTGTCTGCAAGAGACCCACTTGAGACCTAGGGACACATACAGACTGAAAGTGAGGGGATGGAAAAAGGTATTCCATGCAAATGGGGATCAAAAGAAAGCTGGAGTAGCAATAAACATATCTGACAAAATAGGCTTTAGAATTTGTTACAAGGTAGTGGTAGATTTCATTTCCTGAGGTGACTTGAAAAATGTCTTTCTCCTGTCACCTTCCTCTAAGGTACCATTAAGTGAAATGAACATAAAGAATGTTAATAGGATTGTTTCAGGATTAGTGCCTGATACTGATGTATCTAAAATTGTGGTTAGTAGCAGAAAGCATTTATCAACACTGTTGGGTATAGAAGACCCAGACCCACTTTTGAAAATATATCAGTAGCTGCATGGAACTTTCTACTTTACTTTCTCCATAAGCTACTTTGGATGTAAACGAGTCCCAATTGGAAGTAAGGACTGCAGATTTGACCCAGTAAGTGTAATGATTAGAATTGGTAATGTTCCATTGTGGAACCCTAGTTCCATCTGCTTATGAAAAAAAGATTATGGGCAATTATAATTAGGAATTCAGTGTGCGGCAGTGGATTAGATGTGAAAGGCATGATTGCTGAAAGCCACTGATAATGGAGGGAGGCAAAAGGAATGTGAAAATTTCATCTGGGACCTGTGAAGCACACTTTGTTAATTAGTGACTCAATCCATTTATATCCTGTAGGTAGAATTTCTATTATTTCTTGAATACTGAAAAAGGCTTGGGCTCCAAATAGTGTTTTCCAGTATAATTTGTACTACCCGCACATAACAAAGAGATGTCACTCATTCCCATCCTCTATAATGACCTCTAACAGTAAAGGATAGTAGAGGTAGTGAGAGGAGCAGCTGTTACTGAAGAGGGGAAAGGGTGAGAAGGGAGCTAAGGGGATTTGGTGAAATATACACTCACTGGTGGATAGTCTGAGAGAGTGGGAGACACTGGTTTAGGAATTATCAAACCATTCCTCTCATTCGAATGAATTATTAAGTCAATAGATATGTTGACTCCTAACTTTTTACACTCCATACATATTGCAGGATACTGAGAGAGATGGCGTTTCACCCTTTGTTGCACGACAGTGGTTAGACTTAACTAAATTCCAGCTCCTTTCCTCTTCATTTGAGTACATTTAACAGTACTAGTTGTACATATAAGTAGTTTATATAAGACTGTTGTCATGAATTCTTTCTTTTTTTCTTTTTCCTTTATTGAGATATAGTTGATGTACAATACTATATAAGTTACAGTTGTACAGCATAGTGATTCACAATTTTTAAGGTTTATACTCCATTTATAGTTATTATAAAATATTGGCTATATTTCCCATGTTGTACAATATATTCTTGTAGCTTATTTATTTTATACATAATAGTTTGTACCTCTTAGCCCCCTACTCCTCACTTCTTCCCTCTCCTCACTGGTAACCAGTAGTTTGTTCGCTATATCTGTGAGTCTGTTTCCTTTTTTTTTTTCCACATTGGCCACTTTTTAAAAATTGAAGTATAGTTGATTTACAATGTTGTGTTAGATTCAGGTGTACAGCAAAGTGATTCAGATATATATGTGTTATTTGTGTTCATATATATATATTCTTTTCAGATTCTTTTCCATTATAGGTTATTATAAGATACTGAATATAGTTTCTTGAGCTGTACAGTAGGTCCTTGTTGTTTATCTATTTTATATACAGTAGTTTGTATCTGCTAATCCCAAACTCCTAATTTATCCTTCCCCACACCTTTCCCCTTTGGTGACCATAAGTTGGTTTTCTACATCTGTGAGTCTACTTCTGTTTTGTAAATAAGTTCATTTGTATCATTTTTTTTTTTTTAGATTTTCCACATATAAGTGATATCATATGATACTTGTCTTTCTCTTTCTGACTTACTTCACTTAGTATGATAATGTCTAGGTCCATCCATTTTGCAGCAGATGGCATTATTTCACTCTTTTTTATAGCTGAGTAATATTCCACTGTGTGTGTGTGTGTGTGTGTGTGTGTGTATGTGTGTGTATACACACACATACACACACACACATCTTCTTTATCCATTCCTCTGGAAGTGGACAATTAGGTTGCTACCATGTCTTGGCTATTGTAAATAGTGCTCCTATTAACATTGGTGCTGCATATATCTTTTTGAATTAGGGTTTTCATCTTTTTTTGTGTGTGTGTGTGTGATACGTGGGCCTCTCACTTTTGTGGCCTCTCCCGTTGCGGAGCACAGGCTCCAGACGCGCAGGCTCAGCGGCCATGGCTCACGGGCCCAGCTGCTCCGTGGCATGTGGGATCTTCCTGGACCAGGGCATGAACCCGTGTCCCCTGCATCAGCAGGCGGACTCTCAACCACTGAGCCACCAGGGAAGCCCTAGGGTTTTCATCTTTTTCAGATATATGTGCGGGAGTGGGATTGCTGGGTCATATGGTAACTCTACTTTTAGTTTTTTATGGAACCTCCATACTGTTCTCTATAGTGGCTGCACCAGTTTACATTCCCACCAACAGTGTGGGAGGGTTTTCTTTTCTCCACACCCTTGCCAGCACTTGTTATTTTTGTTCTTTTTAATGAAAGCATTCTGACAAGTGTGAGATGATATCTCATTGTAGTTTTAATTTGCATTTCTCCAATGATTAGTGATGTTGAACATCTTTTCACATGCCTTCTCCTTTGTGTGTTTCATGTGTATGTCTTCTTTGTAAAAATGTCTGTTCAGGTCTTCTGCCCATTTTTTTAAATTGGGTTGTTTGTTTTTTTGGTGTTGAGTTGTATGAGCTGTTTATATATGTTGGATATTAATCCCTAATCGGTCATGTTATTTGAAAATACTTTCTCCCATTTAGTAGGTTGTCTTTTTGTTTAATTGATGGTTTCCTTTGCTGTGCAAAATATTTTAAGTCTAATTAAGTCCCATTTGTTTATTTTTGCTTTTATTTCCTTTGCTTTAGGAGACAGATCCCCTAAAATATTGCTACAATTTATGTCAAGGAGTGTTCTGCCTATGTTTTCTTCTAGGAGTTTTATGGTTTCTCGTCTTATAGTTAGGTCTTTAATCCATTTTGAGTTTATTTTTGTATATGGTGTGAGAAAATGTTCTAATTTCATTCTTTTACATGTGGCTGTCCAGTTTTCCCAGCACCACTTATTGAAGAGACTGTCTTTTTTCCATTGTATATTCTTCCCTCCTTTGTCATAGGTTAACTGACCATAAGTGTGTGGGTTTATTTCTGGGCTGTCTGTTCTGTTCCATTGATACATGTGTCTGTTTTTGTGCTGGTACTGTACTGTAGCCTTTTTGATTACTGAAGCTTTGTAGTATAGTCTGAAGTCAGGGCACATGATTCCTCCTCTGTTCTGTAGCCTTTTTGATTACTGAAGCTTTGTAGTATAGTCTGAAGTCAGGGCACATGATTCCTCCTCTGTTCTTTTTTATCAAGATTTTTTTGGCTATTCAGGGTCTTTTGTGTTTCCATACAGATTTTAAAATTGTTTGTTCTAGTTCTGTGAAAAATGCCCTTGGTATTTTGATAGGGATTGCATTGAATCTGTAGACTGCCTTGGGTAGTATGGTCATCTTAACAGTGTTAGATGAATCCTTTCTTAAAGCAAGAAGTCCTTTATAACACGAATAGAAACCCTTTATTAAGTTCTCTACATTTGAATGGATACTTGGCTTTTCTCAAAGTCGCCTACAATTATATGTAATTATTAATCTCTGGGAGTCTGGAATTATACTAATTCAAGTTAAGGTATTGAAACAATATGGTTTCAATATACAGATATTCTTAACATGGAACTATCACATAATTATATGCGATGTCTACTTAAAAAGTGTACAAAGTTGACTATCCTGATTTGGTACAGTGTTATTAAATTTCCTTGACCAGAAAAATCAGTTGAGGTGGGGTGGGATATCACTTAAAAATTTGTGTTCCTGGGACCTACCTCAGACCTACTGAATCAAATGGGTAGGACCTGGCCATACATTATTTTAATGAGTGATCTTAAAAGATTTTTTATGGTCAGGGTATGGGGAATTGGATAAACGTAGTCAAAAGGTACAAACTATTAGAAAAAAAAACCAACCCAAGTTTCTGAACCCCACCCCAGATTCAGTGGGTCTGGAGTGGAGCCTGAAAATCTGCATTTTTGACAAATTCCCTGGTGATGCTGTTGCTGCTGGTCCAGGCATCACACTTTGGGAACCACTGATGTAGCAGAAAGAATGCAAATTTGAAACCAGATACATCTGGGTTCCAATCCTTTTTGTTAGCTGGGAAGCTTTAGTGTAGTTACTTAGTAACCCTTAGCTTTCTTCTCTTCTTTCTCTATTTTCAGGTTTCTTGTGTGTACTTAAATAAGTTTTTGCATACATTATGCATATATATGTATACGTATTGTGCTTGCGAAGTTCAGTATAAGCTACCTTGGTTAAATATGGACTACAGATGGATACTGAGAAGGAGAAGA
>NW_006782487.1:717087-727243 GCF_000442215.2 Lipotes vexillifer | reverse complement strand
GCGGAGGCTGAACAGGGGGTGAGGGGGTGGTGAACAGTCAGCAAAGTAATAACTGGGCTGTAATAACCACATCTTAGTAAAACAGCATAATCTGAGTTCAACTCAAGTATACAGAGTGAATCTAGTAAAAATCAAGCTAACTGTTAACTGTGTGAGAAGAGAAAGGTCACTTGACTGTATGAGTTTGATAGCATTGATAAATCTGAATGCTTTGTCTGAATCATTACTGTCAAGATTCTGTAAGTTTAGATACTGAAGAGAAGAAATTAATATTGAAATGGAGAAACCAATCATCTGAGAGCTGTTTCCCATGTCAGTTGGGGATAAAATCATTGCTACCTGCTCTCCTTACACACATGACTAATGTGATATTTGTAAATTTAGTTGAGTTCTAAGAAAGAAATATAGTCATCACATTCAGGGATCAAACACCATTATTTAAACATGAATACTTTGTTCCACAGTTTCTCATAAAGTCAAACATTTAAGAAGTATTTTTTTCTCATGATATGAGAAGGAAAAGCCAATTTGAGTACAAAGATCCAATGCTCATGTAGAAGCCATATATTATGTGGAGATTGTATTCTCATGGAATTGAACTCCTGGAGTAGCTGTCAAGAGAAAGGGCCCAGGAGTCAGATGCCTGGTTCAAATCTTGCTTATACCTCTTAGGCAGGGCCCTTAGCACAGTGCTTGCACTGTAGTAGATGCTCAATAAGCTAATAATAATAATAATAATAATCATAGCACACAGCCATGGAATTTCTACAAGCTTTTATTCAATATTTATCGAGTGCCTACAAGGTGCCAGGCATGGTCCTAGGTACTGGGGACATCTACTCTCAGGGAGCTCTGGAAGGTAGGCAATAAACTTGAGAATGAGGAAGTTACTATAATAATACTAGATGCTAAAGATGGAGCAATGATCAAAACAAAAACAAAATCCTTATCTTTGCGAACTTCCATTACAGTACCTTATATTTAAGTTTGTTCACATTATTCTGGCTCATTACAGCTAGCTTATAATTTAGATTTCCTGACTAGAGTTTTCTGCTTTAACCAGAAAACTGAGTTCCTTAATTCGATGATTTAGAGGTTAGTTTGCAACTTAAAAAAATTGTCCATTTTAATCCTCTTTTAGGCATTAATAGATTTTGTCCATATTACCAGTGCAAATAACTGTGAACTTTCTATGTGTTTACTCTCTATTTGATGACTTAGCCACAATTAAAATATTGTAACTATAATTTTAAAATTTAGGTTTACTTTATATCTTAGGAATTCCATTATTTATAATCTAGTAATTTCCATTTTCTTGAGGACAGATTTGACTACAAAATCTAGAAAGCTATTGATTCCTGCCAACCTCATCATTTTCATAGTCTTATGTTTGAAAATTTAAGCAAAATTTGTTTCCTGAGCCAAAAGGAGAGTACTATCTTAGTCTTGACAAAATATACCAAAATTATATTAATTATTATTGGTGACTCATTTAAGACTGTACTTTCTTCTGTAAGATTGTAACTAATTTGAAGCAAAGACTGAATGAAAGTCTTTATGCTTTGCAGACCAAAGAGCACCCATTTGTCCTCAGGCATGTGAATTGTTGGAACAAATAATTGCAGGGGACTGTCTGTTATGGGGAAGATTATGGAGGCAGAATCATTAACGGGCTGGGCAGATTTCTTTCTGGCCCAGAGACCAACACCAGTTTCTCTATGACACACAGAAGACACTGAAACATTGTTTCCCCTCTAGTCTACCCACCTGGAGGATATTTGGCATGATCAGTAGCATACTTTAGATGGATAGATTTGCCTATGGACGTGAATTAACAGAGCTCCACAGAAGCCCTCACATCAGGGGGCAAAACAGCATAGTGATAGCAAGAAAACACAAGACTGGAAACTAGAAATGCAACATAGAAGACTGGAAGGAGGCAGCAAAGATTTCTTCTTTAAGAATGCAGATGCACACGCACATATTATGTACACCCTGCACTGTGGAAATAGTGGAATGCTCAAAATCCTCTAAGATTAGAACAGAGGGAAGCACTCTCTCATCATTTGAGGGAATGAGGAACAATTTTTGGGACGTAAGACTAGTACAGAGAGAAATTTTCATCTTCTGTGGTAGTCCTCTCTGGATTGGTTTAGGTATCACCTTGCCAGAAAACCTTTACAGGAAACTTCTTTAGAAAGCTTCTTTCTTCAGTTTAGAAAATGACTTTAGTCCGAGCATACTCTCAACCCAGGATTGGTAAGGCTAATCACTTTTCCAGTCCACATGAATAAGAAAGTCAGAAAAAGCTATTTCAAATCTTGATAATCTTTTTCTTACAGAATTCTCTCCAATAATTGCTTGATAAATGTCAATTCAGTGAAATGACTTTTATGTTTAGAATCTTGGTAAAAAATTTTTTTTCCATATTCTTCAGATTGTTTTTTTTTAAAAAAACTTCTCCAAATATCTGGCTTGTGAATGACTCATTATCTTGTCACCCTGTTTGTGTTTCCTTTGTCATTCATAAAAGGGTTGTATTGTTTGGCTTTATGCAAGGATGCTGATTGAGCACCTGTGAATGTTTGCTTTATTGGCATTGAGAGAGAAGAGAGAAAATTATTTGTTTCACTGACAATGAATTATTGCATCTGTTTGTGGCTGTTAAATAATTTAATAGAATTTATAGGGCCTGTTTTCTCTTTGTTAAACTGCAGGCAAATATCTGTCTCTGACTCATCTTGGATACAAATGTAGAAGAAAGCCATCCTCTTAATTCATCTTTTTCCAGTTTAGATGTTGTTAAGACACTGAGTGATCTTATGTTACATCCTTTTTACACTTAAGTTGAATGTCTTTATATTTTATTTTATTTTTTTAAATTTTATTTATTTATGACTGTGTTGGGTCTTCATTGTTGCGCGTGAGCTTTCTCTAGTTGCGGTGAGTGGGGGCTACTCTCATTGCAGTGTCTTCTCTTGTTGGGAAGCACGGGATCTAGTAGTGCGAGGGCTTCAGTAGTTGTGGCTCATGGGCTGTAGAGCACAGGCTCAATAGTTGTGGCACACGGTCTTAGTTGCTCTGCGGCATGTGAGATCTTCCCAGACCAGGGCTTGAACCCGTGTTCCCTGCACTGGCAGGTGGATTCTTAATCATTGCGCCATCAGGGAAGCCCCTGAATGTCTTTAATTTAAACTTTAGACAAGGTAAAGACTGTTACACAATAAAATTAAAAGGAATGTACAATGATTTCCCGTATACCCCTTGCCCCCATACATGTACAGCCTCCTCCATTACCAACATCCCTCACCAGAGTCGTATATATGTCACAATCTATAAACCTACATTGACACATCATTATCACTCAAAGTCCAGAGTTTAAAGTCCAGAGTTTACCTTAGGGTTCACTCTTGGTGTTATACATTCTATGGGTTTGGACAAATGTATAATGACATGTATACACTGTTATAGTGTCATACAGAGTATTTTCACTTCCCTAAACATCTTCTGTGCTCTGTCTATTCATCCCTCCCCCAACCCCAACCCCTGAGAACCACTGATCTTTTTACTGTCTTCATAATTTGCCTTTTCCAGAATGTCATATCGTTGGAATCATACAGTATGGAGTGTTTTCACATTGACTTCTTTCACTTAGTAATATGCATTTCAGGTTCCTCCATGTATTTTCATGGCCTAATAGCTCATTTCTTTTTAGCACTGAATAATGTTCCATTGTCTGGATGTATCACAGTTTATTTATCTATTCATCTACTGAAGGATATCTTGGTTGCTTCCAAACTTGGGCAACTATGAATAAAGCTAATGTAAACATACATGTGTAGGTTTTTGTTTAGATATAAGTCTTCAGCTCCTTTGGATAAATACCAAGGAGTGCGATTGCTGGATCATATGGTAAGATTATGCTTAGCTTTTTAAGAAACCACCAAACTGTCTTCCAAAGTAGTTGTACCATTTTGCATTTCACCAGCAATGAGTGAGAGTTCCTGTTGCTCCACATCCTTGTCAGCATTTGGTGTTGTCAGTATTCTGCATTTTGGCCATTCTAATTGGTGTGTTGTACTATCTCATTGCTGTTTTAATTTGCATTTTCCTGATGATATATAATGTGAAACATCTTACTTTTCATCTGTACATCTTCTTTGATGAGATATCTGTGAAGGTCTTTGGTCCATTTTTTAATAGGGTTGTTTGTTTTCTTATTGTTGACTTTGAAGTGTTCTTTGTGTATTTTGGATAACAGCCCTATTTCAAATGTGTCTTTTGCAAATATTTTCTCCCACTCTTTAGCTTGCTTCTCATTATCTTATATTACTTTTGTTTTTAAAAACTTGTTTATCACATAATAGTAGTGATTATATCAAATTGCTAATTACATTAAATATCAAAGTGCTAGGTATTATGACTGAAAATTTCAAAGAATTTCAGTTATCTAGTGGAAATCCTAAGGTTACTGATTTCACCACAAATTCATGACAACTAGAAGCCAAATCGAACCTCAACAATGCCTGACAATCAATTTTCTAGTAAGTTATTCTCTGACTTGCCACAGGGATTAAAATTACCCAAATCATATACTCATATTCTCTCAAGCAGAGAGGGATATTGGCTCAGATCCTGATGTCTGGGAGTATCTAGCTGAATCCAGAGCAAGAAAAAGTTATCAGGAGCCTTTTTTCTTTCTACCTTTTAGTTCTGTGTTCCTCAGGTTTTCTTCCCAGGTGAGATAAAGTTGGGTGCCAGTAGTTCCAGACTTCTATCCCCCCATGTTAGAAGCCCTAGAGGAAAAAGTGTGCTTCTTTCCCTGGGGCTTCTTTTTTCCCAGTGGTTTCATCAGAAGTTCTGTGATGGATTGAAACAATGATTAATGCAAGAGTGGTGAATGCTTCCGCAGACCTGGGCAAAACCACCCCCAGGATCTAGGTTGAAGGGGAAGGGAGTGGAGCATCAGTTCCATATCTAGACCATAGACTGTGAGTGGGGAAAGGTGATTCCCTGAGGAATAGGAGGGTGAATGGAGGATGAGCCAGCAAAAACAACCCAAGACTGTTTCCGCTCTTGTCAGACCTCTGATTTTCCTTACCTCCTTCTCTATCCTCAACAAATGACTTTGCCTTATCCTTTAGAGATAAAGTAGAGGCACCAGGTGGGACTTCCCTTATTTTACTACCACTCATCCCTCTCATCTAATACTTCTGCACTCATCCTCTTTTTCTTTCCTGCTATAATTTCTATTATTAAAGCTATTTTGTCCACATGAGCCCTGGATCTCTTTCTATCCCTCTTCTCAGTTGTCCTCCCCACACCCCATTGTCCTTATCTTCAATTGCTCTCTCTTTCTTTCCCCTTGGTACAATAGCAAAAACAAATTTAAAACCTCTTTGATTCATATCTCTCTCCAGCCGTTGCTCTTTCTCTCACCTCCCTTCCTCAGCCAAACTTTTGTGTTCTCTACACATTAATTCTTCAATCTACTGCTTTCTATTCTCTATATCCTCTGCTTCACCACTCCGCTGACACTGCGCATGCTAAGACCACCAATATCATTCGTGTTATCAAATCTAGTGGACATCTCTTTTCTTTTTTTTAATGCTTATTTATTTATTTATGGCTGTGTTGGGTCTTCGTTGCTGCACGTGGGCTTTCTCTAGTTGCAGCGAGTGGGGGATACTCTTCGTTGTGGTGTGCAGGCTTCTCATTGTGGTGGCTTCTCTTGCTGCAGAGCATGGGCCCTAGGCGTGCGGGTTTCAGTAGTTGTGGCACGTGGGCTCTAGAGCACAGGCTCAGTAGTTGTGGTCCACGGGCTTTGTTACTCCACGGCATGTGGGGTCTTCCTGGACCAGGGCTCAAACCCGTGCCCCCTGCATTAGCAGGCGGATTCTTAACCACTGCACCACGAGGGAAGTCCCTGGACATCTCTTTTCATCTTACTAGACTTCTTACTAGCATTCACCACAGCTGACCACCCCTTCCTTCTTGCAATGTTCTCTTTTCTTGGCTGTCATGACAACATACTCTTCTGGCTTCCTCCTACTGCTTTGGCTTTCATTATCCATCTCCTTTGTAACTGATCTCAAAATATACTTTCCCAAAAGTCAGTGCTAGATATGCTTCTCTTTTTATTTTGCCTTTTTCCCTTAAGTTATTTCATCCAGTTCTATGGCTTCAGATACCACAACTAACTTGACAGTTCCCAATTCCCAAATTTATGTTGAAACCACTTTTCTATACTGAGGTCTGGTTCTCTTTTTGCAACTGCATTCTCAACACCTCCAGAACCACTCACAAATCTGCTCTTTTTTTATTTCTACAAATGGCTCCTCCAATCCCTCTACTGCTCAAACCAGAGTAGTCCCTTCTTCCTTTCCCCATTTCCCATTTCAGTTCCAGTAAGTCCTCAAAAAACCCACTTCTCTCTTATTCCCACCCCATTTAGTATACTTGGATCTCCTGCAATCACCATCTAAGGGATTGTTCCCTTAATAGTTCTGTATCCCCAGATTCGTTATCTAGCAGCTAGAGATATTTTCAATGTACGAACTTTCACCTTTCTGCCTTAAAATCTCAATGGAATAAACTCCAGATTTTTTCAGAAATGGCTTTCACAACCTCATCTGGTTTGCCTTCTGCTTACCCCTCCAGCTTCATTTTTTTTCCCCCTCTTCTCTCATTTGCTGCACTGGTCTGCATTACTGTAGTTACCTCAAGATCTCCCCATGTTATTTCTTCTGCATAGAATATTCTTCCCACTCTATTTGCCTGGCAATTTCCCTAGTTTAAATGCCAGTTCCTCAGGGGACTTGTAGGACCCCACTCCAATCTTTAGCCCCTGTACCTAAAATACGTTCTTTCAGAGCATTCCTTATAATTTTTAATAATATGCTTATAAGATTATTCTTTAACACATCTTTCTACTACAAGTGACATTATGATACACCTATTACCAAGCTGAGTGCCTACCTACTCACCTGGATGAGTGCCTGCACTAAATTGGGGCTCCATAAATTTATGTTGAAAGAATTTAAAATATTCCAAAATTATCTTCCATACTGTATCCTCTTTTTGTGGTCTTTCTTCTTGAGGGGCGTTTTTGCCAAGTAAAATGGCACAGTTGGGAGGAGATAACTAGTAAAGTGACAGTCCCCTTTATTCAATATTGGGTGAGAGAAAATAGCTAGAGTTGTAAAACTTGCATTCCTTACCATGGTGAAGGGGTGAGAAAATACTCAGAAAAGTAGAGCAGTAAAATGCAGAGGTAATGTGAGCTTATAGAAAAAAAATCAATCAGGAATAGGACTATCTGGTTCGGAGTTCAACTCTGCCACTGATTTACATGTTTTTGGCAAGTAATTCAGTCCTTTTGTTTCTTGGATTTTCTCACCTTTAAAATTTTGTGGCGATTTCATGAGAAAACAAATGTGGAAGCCCTTTGCAAAGTATAAACCGTCTTAAAAATGTGAGATGCTCTCCTTATTTTGATTTTCATTTATGAATATAAAGTGATTTTACTTGGAGGTTGTTAAATGAATAATGAATTTAGTTAATCTCAGAGTATGACTAGCTGTCACTCTCTTTCAGTTTATAAAATTACTATTAAGAAACCACCTACTGATGATAATATGAAAGTAAATGTAGTGAATTCATTATGGATCTACTTTTTAATTCTTTAGAGGCTTTCCTGATAGTACTACTAATTAAATATGTTGTTGTGTCAAGTCTCTTTTTCTAAGAGATTAATCAGAGATTAATCAGAGATTAATCTCTAAGCTATTTGTAAATTACTATGCCTTTTCATTATGAAGTGTTTACTAGAAATGCTGCTTTAAGAAAAGGGTTATAGATTATAAATGGTTTCATTAAGTATTTTACTTCTGTCATTCTACCAGTTTTATAGTAATACATGACTTTAATGTTCTTTTACTGACAATAGAAATGAGATCTAAGAGATGAAACATTATTTTGAAACAAGTTTAATTTAACTGACCCAGCATAGCTTGGAAGCCATGCTGCCCATGATCCTTTTATGAGTAAGTACTAAAGAATAATCCGTAATGTGAATATTTTTCTTTTATTTCTTCACCATGGGATTCACACTCCCTGGGATAAAATATCTTATCCTTTTCAGAGAACATTAGTAGATGTATTAGAAATTTAGCCTCTCAGGGGTGTGCAAGTCAGTTTCATCAACAAATGGGAATTCAAAGCTTTTTAGTAAAACTAATGACCTTATATAATGACAACAAAAAACCCCACACAATTCAAGTTGTGTTTTAAATATCTTTGTGTTCAGACAAATTGATAGCCTAGAGATCAGTATGTGTTAATTTATAGTCCTATAAAAGGCTATGATGTTCATCCCATTTTTAAAACTGCTAAGATGAGCAAGTCTATCTCAAATTTCATAAGGTTTTGTAAACTTCTCTTAGTGCCAAGAAAGCAAGCCACCTGGCAGTTTTTTAAAACAGTGAGCCAATGCTTAGGAATATGAACCGTAATTGACTGTTAGTATCTCAACTGAATTTGGCTCAGATTTACAAGGGATATGAGAGCATTTTTATTCTAGTTACACTGCTTATTGTTTCTTATGATTATATTCTCATACTGCAGATTATATTCTCATGAGGCAACCATCCTGGTGGCAATTGAGCAGATTTAGTGTATTTTAACTTATTGACAACCATTATTTTTCCTGAAAGTGTAAAAATATTTGCTATTTTAAGCATTAGTTAAATTTATTAGTTAAATTTCATTAGTTAAATTTCCTAAGATTCACAAGTTAAATGTAGAGAGTTAAGTATACTTGGTAGAAGAGTGTTCTAAGTGGCAAAGATGGACGAAAACCACTTTGTGAATTGGGATTATTTGAGTTTAGATAAGAAACCTCTGTTAAGGAAGGGACTCTATAGCTATAATTAAAGCAATAAAGAAATGTGGACTAGGAGACAATGAAAGACACTTTTGGGGCACTACAATATGTTTTCCAAAGAAAGACTTGGGAGTGTGTTGAGGACAGAACACAAAGGCAAATTTGGGATCCATATCTGGACATGAAAATAGAGGATTAGGCCAAGGCTACCAGAGAAGAACTTTTAAGGCTACACTTTTTATTTAATGAAAACTGTTGAAATTTTGATAATTAGGATGTGCTCTCTGAAAGATTAGAGTTCTTGTAACCTATATGGAATTCTTACTGAATCCAATTTCTCTGAAGCATATTTAAGTCCTAATTTAATGCAGCAGATTTAAATCTCATTATCAGTGGAGTGCATTTAATTGAAATCAAATTGATTTAAACAACTAGTCAGGAAATCTGAGTTTAATCTCCTTTTCTTCCTCTGGGACCATTCATCTGCTTATATCTATTCTCAAAGCTTAGAGGTAGCAAAAGTTTGATTCAAAAGGAGATATACTATACATTTTCATTTAAATTGATTGTTTAAGTACTCATGAGGTTAATTTTACAGATAAACTACAAAACTGAATTGTGCTTTGGACATTCTTTTAACCAAGCTAATTAAAGTCAATAATTCCAAAGTGTAAGAGTCTAAAATAATTTCCAAATCAAAGACTTATGATATTTAGGGGATACTTTGTCATACTGTAATAGAGATGCATTGACCTGTCCCAAGAATAGTAAATATTTAAAGTTTTGTATTTAACTAAAATAACATTGGTTACTGTAATATTTTAAAATATTATTTTAATAAAATAAGCTAATGTACTTCATGCCTCAAGTAAGTCTTTAAAGATATATATTATTATTTTTTTTTTTTTTGGATTTTTTTTTAACATCTTTATTGGGGTATAATTGCTTTACAATGGTGTGTTAGTTTCTGCTTTATAACAGAGTGAATCATTTATACATATACATATGTTCCCATATCTCTTCCCTCTTTGTCTCCCTCCCTCCCACCCTCCCTATCCCACCCCTCCAGACGACCACAAAGAACAGAGCCGGTTTCCCTGTGCCATGCGGCTGCTTCCCACTGACTATCTACCTTACGTTTGGTAGTGTATATATGTCCATGTCTCTCTCTCGCCCTATCACACCTCACCCTTCCCCCTCCGCATATCCTCAAGTCTGTTCTCCAGTAGGGCTGTGTCTTTATTCCTGTTTTACCCCTAGGTTCTTCATAAC
>NW_006782487.1:708223-711261 GCF_000442215.2 Lipotes vexillifer | reverse complement strand
ACAGGAAGAAAGAAGATACAGTAAAATAAAATAAAGTATAATAAAGTTATTGAATTAAAAAAATTATTATTTAGAGAAAAAAAAAAGGGAAGGCTAGAACCTTAGGACAAATGGTGGAAGCAAAGTTATAGAGACAAGATCTTACATAGAAGCATACACATATACGCTCACAAAAAGAGGTAAAGGGGAAAAAAATCATAAAACTTGCTCTCCAAGTCCACCTCCTCAATTTGGGATGATTCGTTGTCTAAAAGAGGGAAGGAAGGAAGGAAAGATAGAAAGAAGGTAAAGTATAATAGAGTTCTTTAAATCAAAATTATTAAGAAAAAAATTTAAAAAAAAAAAGCAATGGACGGATAGGACGCTAGGACAAATGGTGGAAGCAAACCTATACAGACAAGATCTCACACAGAAGCATACACATACACATTCACAAAAAGAGGAAAAGGGGAAAAAATCATAGATCTTGCTCTAGAAGTCCGCCTCCTCAATTTGGGATGATTCGCTGTCTATTCATGTATTCCACAGAGGCAGGGTACATCAAATTGATTGTGTAGCTTTAATCCGCTGTTTCTGAGGCTGCTGGGAGAGATTTCCCTTTTTCTTCTTTGTTCTCACAGCTCACAGGGGCTCAGCTTTCGATTTGGCCCTGCCTCTGCGTGTAGGTCGCTGGAGGGCGTCTGTTTTTTGCTCAGACAGGACGGGGTTAAAGGAGCCGCTGACTCGGGGGCTCTGGCGCACTCAGGCCGGGGGCAGGGAGGGGCACGGAGTGCGGGGCGGGCCTGCGGCGGCAGAAGTCGGCGTGACGTTGCAGCAGCCTGAGGCCCGCCGTGTGTTCTCCCTGAGAAATTGTCCCTGGGTCCCGGGAACCTGGCAGTGGCGGGCTGCACAGGCTCCCCGGAAGAGGGGTGGGGATAGTGACCTGTGCTCGCACACAGGCCCCTTGGTGGCGGCAGCAGCAGCCTTAGCGTCTCCCGCCCGTCTCTGGTTTCCGAGCTTTTAGCCGCGGCTCGCGCCCGTTTCTGGAGTTCCTTTAGGCAGCGCTCTTAAAACCCCTCTCCTCGCGCACCAGGAAACACAGAGGCAAGAAAAAGTCTCTTGCCTCCTCAGCAGGTGCAGCCTTTTCCCCGGACTCCCTCCCGGCTAGCCGTGGCGCACTAACCCCTTCGGGCTATGTTCAAGCCGCCAACCCCAGTCCTCTCCCTGAGCTCCGACCGAAACCGAAACCGAGCCTCAGCTCGCAGCCCCGCCCGCCCCCGGCGGGTGAGCACACGAGCCTCTCGGGCTGGTGAGCGCCGGTCGGCGCCGATCCTCTGTGCGGGAATCTCTCCGCTTTGCCCTCCGCGCCCCTGTTGCTGTGCTGTCCTCCGCGGCTCCGAAGCTCCCCGCTCCGCCTCCCGCAATCTCTGCCCGCGAAGGGGCTTCCTAGTGTGTGGAGACCTTTCCTCCTTCACGGCTCCCTCCCACTGGTGCAGGTGCCGTCCCTATTCCTTTGTCTCTGTTTTTAATTAATTTTTTTTTTCTTTTGCCCTACCCAGGTACGTGGGGAGTTTCTTGCCTTTTGGGAGGTCTGAGGTCTTCTGCCAGCGTTCAGTAGGTGTTCTGTAGGAGTTGTTCCACATGTAGATGTATTTCTGGTGTATTTGTGGGGAGGAAGGTGATCTTCGCGTCTTACTCCTCCGCCATCTTTCCACCACCCCCAAAAATATATATTATTATCTCTATAAACTGCAACTTTTGGATAACTAATGAGGTAATTATGGAACTAATGCTATAGAAATATCTTTAATATGTTTTCTCATAATATATACTAATATATGTTAAATTTAAGTAATTTGAGCAAAGCAGAAAACTAATTTCATAATTCTGCTTCTTTTCCCCTAGAAATAACCACTATTACCAGTTGGAATATATCCTTCCAGATTTGTTATATATAAATGATGAGGTCTCATAATATGTAGTCTTTTATATTATCTATTTTTTAAGGACACATATACACACACACATACACACACACAGATTATAAGATTTATAAGGTTTAAGATTTATAGATCTGTGTCATCCATTATAAGAGCATCATAGAGTCTTTTTGCATGAATGTACCACAATTTATTTTGCCAGTCTTAACTGGGGATAAGTGTTTAGTTTATTAGTTTATTTCTAATTTTTTAAATATTACTGACAGAGTAGCACTGAACTGCCATGTACTTTTTTTTTTTTTATGTGGACCATTTTAAAAGTCTTTATTGAATTTGTTACAATATTGCTTTTGTTTTATGTTTTGGTTTTTTGGACGTGAGGCATGTGGGATCTTAGCTCCCCGACCAGGGATTGAACCCATATTGCCTGGCTTGGAAGGCAAAGTCTTAACCACTGGACTGCCAGGGAAGTCCCTGCCATGTACTTATATCTTTGCCCGTTTGTTCAAATATTTCCTTAAGATAAAGTCTCAAAAATGATATTGCTGGATCAAAGTAGACACATCTTTAACATTTTAAAACATATCATCACATTGCCTTCTGAAAAAGTTGTACCATTTTATATTTAACAAAATTCCCATTTCCCCATAACCTCACATTTTTTAACCTTTGATAATTTGATATGCAAAAGTAATAATTTTATTTGTGTGTTTATAGTACCTATAAGTATTTGTGTTTGCGCATCTTTTCATTAATTTTGAAGCGGTTGTATAATTTTCTGAATTTGTCTTTTCCAAAATTAGTTTGTGAACACTTTTTATAAATCAAGAAATATATATCAAATATTTTTCAGTTTGAGATTTTTTTTTAAAATTTGGACAAAGTTTTAAGTTTTTATGTGCTCATTTCCATCAGTCTTTTCCTCTATGGCTTGTGGCCTTGATTTATTTGTTAAGAAGAGATCTTCCCCACCCCAAAACTATAGAAATATATGGTTACATTTTTTCTAGTACTTCCATGCTTTATTTCATCTTTAATCCATCTAAAATAATTTTTTGGCCTGGCATGAAACAGAAATCTACTTACATATATATATATATATATATTTTTTTTTTTTTT
>NW_006782487.1:690177-708213 GCF_000442215.2 Lipotes vexillifer | reverse complement strand
GGCCTTTCACTGCCGTGGCCTCTCCAGTTGCGGAGCACAGGCTCTGGATGCGCAGGCTCAGCGGCCATGGCTCACGGGCCTAGCCGCTCTGCGGCATGTGGGATCTTCCCGGACCGGGGCACGAACCCATGGCCCGTGCATCGGCAGGCGGACTGTCAACCACAGCGCCACCAGGGAAGCCCTACTTATATTTTTTGTTCAAATGAATAGTGAATTTTTCAACACTAATAATTGAATAATATATTGTTTCCTTCGTTATTTGAAATGCCACTTCCACCCCACCCCTTGAAACAATCCCACCAGGCTTTTCATCAGAATTTTATTGTATTTGTCTACCGCTTAGTGGAGAATTTGAGTTGTACCAATATTATCTTTCCAGCAACTTTTATGTTTTCATTTATTTGATCCTTCTTTTTCAACTTTAAATGAAATAAAATTCTGTATATAATTTTTGCATGTATCTTGTTAAGTTTATTCTTGGCTTGTTTACAATATCTGTTGTTAATTTGAATGTGTTCCTTTCACTTCTACCCATCCCTGCTGTTACATTTAGAAGCAGATTATTGTATAAGACAGCTATTAATTTTTTTACATTAATATTTTATTTTGCCACCATCAGTTTTATTATTTCTAATAATTTTCAGTTGATCATTTTGAATTTTCTAGGTAAATAATTATCTTCTCTGCAACTAGTCATGATCTTTCACCTTCTTTACAATATTTTATGCTTAATTTCTTATCCTTGCCTTATTGCTTTGGCTTAAGTACCCAGAATTATGTTAAAATATAGAGTAATATAGTAGCCTTTTGTTTCCATTTTTTATTTTAATGGGAATTCTTCTAAATCTTTACCAGTTTGTATGATGTTTCTTTTAGGATTCTGAAATAGGATTTTGATCATGTGAAGGAAGTTATCTTCTTTTCTCAGTTTATTGAGAGTTTTCTTTGGAATTAATGTTTATTGCCTTTGAGGAATTTATAGGTAGGATCATATTGTTTTTCTCTTTTAGTCTATTTATTTATTGAATTACATTGATGGCTTGCTTAATGTTGATACATTCTTATATCCCTAGAATAAACCTGACTTTTTGAAAAATTGATTACTCTTTTAATATAGTGCCATATTTTACTTATATTAATAAGTAAGATGGATCTATAATTCACTGTTTTGGAGTTTTATGCTTTTCAAAGTGCTTTAGCATGCTTTATTTCCTTTGATCCTTGAGATAGCTGTATGAATTAGGCAGAAATTATTACATTATTCTGATAAATAAGAACAATAGATATAGACCTTTTTGCCTGTCACAAAGTCATACAGGTAGGTGGTGATCGTGACACTAAAATCCATTAGCCCCCAACCCAAATGCTGTGGGGAGAAGAAATTTAATTATTTCAGTAATTTCTATAAGTAAGGTGTTTATAGACTTTGAGTTTTATTATCTCAAATAAAAACAGTCCTTACATACTTTCCTTTTACATTTTTCTAAATTCAGACAATAGATTTGTTTCTGCTTTAACCAGGGAGCCTTCACCCTAAATGAGGCTCTGTGCTGAGAATACACATCCTCTGAGTTCTGCCATCTGTTTGTTGTACGTGGACAGATGCCGATATTCAGTTAAAGAGAGGTAATACAGTAAGGATTAAAGTGTTAGTTGCTACTAACCCATTCCAGAAGTTATGGATAAAACTTGAAACCTTTAATCAGATTCATCTTGATTTTCAAGTCAAGTTAGCTATTTGAGTCAAAGATTTTACATCTCTATGGTAACAAGTACTGAAGCCACATACTCTATTATTATCATAAGAGAAAAAGAATATTAAGGATGTGTTTTTACATTGCATTGGGTCAGAGAATTGACATTCTATTTTATATGTGATTCAGGGATCTACCTTATACAAAGTTTAGAGATTGCTCTTAGGGATCCATTACAGAAGAAATATTCAACTGGGAAGCTTAAAATAACTTAAGTATAAATTTTAGAATCTGTAAAACTTAATGCAAATGCAAGAAATCGTCCATTAGTTATGATATACATTTATTTATTAAGTAGTAGACTAGACTTCCCTGAGTCTAGGGAAAAATGGATTTAAGCTACAAATGAATTGTATTTTAGGTTTCAGTAGAATTATACTTTTATAAAATTGACATTTAATCTTCATGTCCCGAGTCACACACATTTACAAGATGTTTTTATAAAGTAAATTTATTGTTTTTAAATCTCTTGTAAGATTTCTTTTCTCTTAATGAGAAACCTAAGCATGTTTCTATCTCTAAGAAATACCACTGATAGTTATATATTTTATATATATATATATAATATATTTTATATTTACTCCAATTGGAATTTATAAATGATGTATATAGTCTGAAATCTTGTCCTTAACAAATGTTGCACAGAAAATCATGAATTCCTGGAATTTGACCATTTTTCAAATTCTATTTCATTAATTCATCTTTATGCTCTGTAGCAAGGCTGACTATAACCTTATTTCCACTTAAGCTAATATAACTCTGAATGATTTTCTTTTTTAAAATTGAGATTTAATTGACACATAACATGGTATTTGTTTTAGGTGTACAACATAATGATCTGATATATTTATATATTGTGACATAATTACCAGAATAAGTTTAGTTAACGTCTATCACCACACGTATTTAAAATTTGTTTTTCTTGTGATGAGAACTTTTAAGATCTACTCTCCTAGAAACTTTCAAATTCTACATGATTTTATTTTTGTAAATCACATCTGTTTCTGAAACTCAGCTCCAATAACACCCTATGATAACAAATGGTAGAACTCACATAGTGTTGAAACATATTGGGCATTTCCTTTTCAGTTTTAAATATGTTTTATTCAAATCTAGATGACTGGAGAATACGTTTAAATTCCAAAGTGACTGAAATCAATGTAAATAATATGTTGGTGCCTCATATTTGATGGTAAATATTACCATTAAAAATTGAAAAGTCAAAATGAAGCAGAAACTGTTTTGTGAACTGGTTATTTAGCACACAAAGGAAAATGCAAAAATTTTTCAGGATCATTTTTGACATGAACTATATTTAATAATGTTCCATTCCTATTGATATTTTTATTTTTCAGATAATGTAGTTTAAGTAAATGTGCAACATTAGTTGGAGTGAAAAAAAATTATGCATAGGTTTGAACGCCTCCCTAATCATATATCAATTTCTGATGGATGCCCTAATTAAGTGTCAATTATACAGTTATACCTACGAAATAATTAGGGCATTCTATTTAATCTCTACAACAATACACTGAAAGAGATGTGTTAGCAAGATAGGTATTAAAAGCATACATTGGGACTTCCCTGACGGTCCAGTGGTTAAGACTTCATCTTCCAATGCATGGGGTGTGGGTTCGATCCTTGGTCGGGGAGCTGAGATCCCACATGCCTCACTGCCAAAAAGCCAAAACATAAAATGGAAGCAATATTGTAACAAATTCAATAAAGACTTTAAAAATGGTCTACATCAAAAAAAAATCTTAAAAAAAAATAAAAGCATACATTTACATATCCTTCATTACAGACTTTCTTTTTATAGGGACCATGACATGTTGCCTTCTATAAAGAGCACCTCTGATTAATCCGCACACCAGAAACAACAAAGTAGGCTCTGGCATAAGTTCAGCCAGGATTCCTGAGCCTGCTGTGTAAGGAGTCTTGTGACGAAGGACAGAATCATATCTCAGTCTCCAGGCCCACTTGGTTCTTGGCACCTCTGCTGAGAGTTGCACAGGCTACTGATAAATTTTAAATGTAGTGTTTTTGAGTGTGAGGTGGACATCTGTCTTAGAGGAATAGGATTGATAGCAGCATGTCATTCTTCAGAAGCCACTGAATAATTGTCAGATGACCTTTATTTGTGTCCACTTCATTTTGTTCATATTGGTGCTGCTAAGACACAGTACTGTAACATATTCTCCTGGGACTTACAATAAGCAAAACCATGCATTTCATGTAGCAATTGGATTAGTTGAAAACATCATGTTTTTGACTAGAAAAATCAGAGTGTTGATGTACCTTGTACCACTACTGTATACAAAGTAGTGGACTGTGAAGGATGCAAGAGGAGATTGGTGAGATTTAAGTGAGAAACAAACCTTTCCCAAGAAGGCAGTTGACACTATAAAGGAACATCTATGCTCGTGGACTTGTGGGGAAATAAGAGTTGAACATAGAAAGTCCATCAGTTAGTGAGGTTTCACAATAAACAGTAGCAGGGTTTGTGCCCTCATTCTGTGGGCAAAACAGAAACGGCAAGAATCAATGGCACAATAGAGTGATCGGACGTCTGGAGACACGGGCTTCCAAAGTCACTATCGACCTGGTTTCCTCTGTGGCCAGATCTCCTCACCTATATGGACTTAATTTCTGTACAGGTGAAAAAAATTCCAAACAGGTGAATAGTCTTTGATTTTACCTGTGAGCATTGATCTGCAATGAAAGGTCAGAGATTTTTCATTAGGTTTATGATTTTGCCTCTTGAATGAATCACAGGGATGAAGGTATATAGAAAAAAGTTCAAGCAGAGGTAATTCTTCACCTTTAGTCCACTGTTGTTGAACAAACATCATAAATAACATTTAAAATATATAAATCAGGATATAGCGTTCCTGAAATTGTGAGCCAGAAAGGATACTTTGGTATGATTTACTGTTACTGTTACCATTCCTTTCAGTTGGTTTCTTCCCAGTTTTGTTAAAAATTTCAAACCAAAGCCTTTTTAGTCTGTGCCACTCATTATGCTCTAGAGAATAAAGAAGCCTCTTGTTGCAAAATGAAACTGATAGAATGTGCCTCCTTAATCTTGATTTTCCTATTCCAGTTATTTTAGGAGGCATTATAAAAACATTAACCTATTAAAAATCCAGTACTATTGTGGTTAATAATGTGCTTTGCAGTCTATTAGCAGTTACTATGAGAACATGGCAACAGGACTTTGGTGTGGCTAAACCCACTGATGCCATCTTCTGGGTTCCTGCAGCAAACTCTTACTAGCCACACTTAGTGGCAAGGTCTTTCTAGAACATCTGGGAATAATGGAGTCACAGGTAGGACTATGTAATTTAAGATTTTTTCTCATGGCATAAAATTATAGTGTAGCTCCATGTGAAAACCATATTTGTTTTCTTGTTAAGTGGCAATAATTTAAAAATTATTTTAACTAAGACCCTTATAGATTTTGAACATTTCAAAGCTTAATTTTTTTCTTGTCCAATTTTAAGTATCTAGATAAATGCCCTAGTGGTAAAGCTGTAACTTAACTGTACTTAATTACTAGTACTCCCTTTTAAATATCACCTCACCAGCTCTTGTGCCCCTTTGTGGTTTTGGTTCTCAAACATCCTCAATGTTATTTAAAGCTGTTTTTATTTATTTAGAAGCATTCGTTATATGCTTTGTTTGATTTATTAAATTTGAAGATTTTGTCATTATTCTACTTACAAATTTCATCAGTTATAAAAACCTGTGCATAAAAAGTGTGATGGAAAGAAAGAATTTATTCCAGGTGCCATTAGTGTTGGGATTAATAATTTTTAAAGCACTAATCACTGGGATGGTGTCTAGCACATAGTATGTGTTCAGTTAATCTTTGCATAAGTGAATGCTGTATTTTGAACTAATGCATGGAACATGCATGATGAGAATTATACTTGCAGAAAAACCCTAACTGGGTAGAAACCATGCAGCAGCAGAACTTGAGATAACCACTTTTATTTAGAGTAATGTCTTAATGAATTCTAATGAGTGAATGATTGCAGTGAGATATAGCACAGCAGAAAGCTTCCTCCGTTAAACAAAACAAATCAAAGGCACTAAGAACCCACGCTGAAATAGACTCTTTCTACATTTTATTCCATCTTTGCCTTTAGAAAATCAACAATTTTTGCTTTCAAGTGAGGAGGGTCATTTAAGAGATGTCATTTAAAAGAATGTTTAGAGGGTCTCCGGCTTCCTATAATTCAGTGAATTTCATAACACAGCCATGGCATGTACACAGTGGAGTAGGTTTCCTAAAGGGGATGGCTTTAGTGCATTTTATTAAATGGATCACCTTTTATAAATTAAATGTAATGTTAAATACAGACATAAAACTTAATTTGGCGAGAGATATGTGCGTGAATAACTTCACACATTGCCTTTAATGAATCCTCTTGAATTATAAGATGGTGTAGAGAACGAACACTTTCTTTATGGATAAGAAAATTCAGCTTCTTACCAACTAGGCTTAGTGAGAGCCACCAGGGAGAGCCCGTGGTTCACAGAGCTTGGGTCAGGCTTCAGCCACTTCTCAGCAATGCCCATCAGGACCTCCACCCCCACTGTCCCACACAGTGGCATCAGGTGGGTCACATGGTGCTCATCATAAGTAAGTGACATCACCTGTTTGTGACTTTGCATTAAGTAATTTGAGTTTACTGTGAGATAATAACTTTGGAAATTTCAATGTGAAAAAAATGGTGTAATTCTACAGTTGCAGCCTTCCCTTACTTGAGACTTGAAGGCAACAGATGTAGTGACGATACCACCATCCCCAAGTCCTGGAGTTTTGTGGGAAGAGTTAGGCCTTGTGTCAGGGGCTGGGTTTTTTCCAGAGTGCCTAACTGCCAGGTACGGTTGTGGATTTGGGCGTAGACGCGTTGGACACGATACTTTAAATATAGATATATATGACACACATTACGTATATCTAATGTATACATTAGACTTGGATTCCATTCCTTGAGCTATCACCAATATAAGTCAATAAAGCCAGCATTGTGAGGGTAGCCTTCTCTTGGCTTATCACTCTCAGTCTCTGCCTGTTGTTTCCTTCTCATCTGGGGCCTCTCTACTCCTCACTTATTATACTGTAGTTATCTTGACCTTCTTTCCCACCAAAGGACTTTTGTACCTGCTCTTACGCTTTCCTGGAACCCTTTGCTCTCAACTCTTTTCAGGCTGCAGTTTGGCTCTCACCCCTGTCACCACCCTCACCATTTTGAAGGCAACATGAGACATTCTCTTCTTAAAGTTACCAGTAAATATCTTGATGACTGAATCCAATAAGCCACTTTAACATCTTATTTTCTAACACTTGCTCCTTCAAATCTGTTCCTTGGTTCCTGTGAGACTCACGCCCCTGGTTCTCTTACCCCTTAGCCTTTTTTTCCCTTTAGGTCTTCTCCTCTGCCCAGAGTCTTCACCTAGGTGGCCCATACTCATCTGTAATCCACCATAACCCGAAGTAAACCTGCTTCATTTTCAGCTTTACCTCTCCTTGTATTTCCTCTCTTTTAGCAATATTTCCATTCACATCTCATTCAAACCAGGAACCTAGGAGTCATCCTAGGCTGAATCAAGAACTTCTGATTTTACCTCCGATTTCTTGATACTTCCCACTTCTCACCCTTCCTTTTATTAGCTGTTTACCTCAGGCCATCACCATCTCTTTCCTTTGATGCTGCTTACCTACTGCACCATCTTCAGTTTTGTCCATATCACATCCTGCTAGTGCGCATCCAAAGTGATCTATGTAAGATAAAAGTCAGACTTGATCAGTTTCTTCAAAACTCTTAAATGTGCTAGTTCTTAGCATGAAGTAGGTACCTATCATTGTTTGTTGAATGAATGAAGAATGGAGACCAAAGGCCTCTCAGCATCCATTGTTGGGGCTCATTTGGGTCCTAGATTATATTGTCTACAATCCTTTGAAGGTTTCATGTGTCAACTAAACCTTTTCTGAATTTTGCTTGGAAGTTCATAAAACCAGAATGAATATTATTAGTATAGAGTTATAGTTCATAGGTTGTCTATAAGAAAAAGATAGGCTCCTTATGGTGAAAATAAGATTTATGTGCTATATTTTTGCTTGCCTTTTAGTTATAGTCTATTAAATTTTTATGTGGAGACTTTCTTAAGAGAGCTATTCAAAAATAAAGGTTTCCCCCCCTCTTTTACTAAAAAAGAAAAGCAAATGTCACTTTAGTGTATCTGGATTTCTGTAGCTGGATTTCTGTATTATGAAATACGTTTCTTTCTAATCACAGTTTTACACCTGGTGTTTTGATTGCCATTCTTAAAGTTTTTGTAAATTTGTTCTGTTTTAACAAAGAATCGTCATTCACTTAATAACAACTTACCAAAAAAAAAAAAAAAAACCATGGAAGGAATACATTACATTACAATTAGATGTTTAAACATGCTTATCAGGTCAGAGGTAGGGAAACCTGGGTATGTTTCCTTTACTCTTAAGGTTTTGTACAATGCTTCAATATGTTCTTTTTTTGTGGTAAAATAGACATAACATAAAGGTTACCATTTTAACCATTTTTAAGTGTATAGTTCTATGGCATTGGGTACATTCACATTTTTGTGCTGCTTCAGTACACTTTTTTTGAAATTATTATATTGAAATAATTCATTATTGAGACTCAAAACTGTGCTTTCACTGAATAAGCAGAGTTCTTTCTGGGGCTTATGAGTGTGTTCTGATGAAAAATGATTTTGTTTGCTGAGTTTTGTTAAGGAACTTGCAGCATATCTTACCTTGTTAGGCTCAGAGAGCAAATGCCAGTGGGAACTTATGGAAACAGGTTTATTAATTCGATTTATCTGAACATTTCCCCCAATTTTAGTTTAATAAAATACGTTTAGGGAGCTATAAAGCCTTTACTCTTGTGTGGGAATCTCACGTGGTCATGACTGGTACCCTACTCCTAATAGTGTATAAGCAACAGTATTGTAGAAAATAATGAAAAATTAAAAAAAACTAGAACAACATTTGGCCATTTTCCCCTAATATTTTGAAATTATTCTTAAGATTAGACATCAACCCTTATATCATGAGGTTAGATAGAAATTATCTTTGATATGCATATATTAGAAACAGTGTTCATAGACGAATCAGTGTCTTGTACTGTTTTAATAAAAGACTAAAACATTTGTCTGTTGCTTTGCCAGTTTATGAGACTCTTCTTGATTCTGATGATTAAATCCTTCATGTAGAGTATTGATTAATTTAAGAAGACAGTAGATCCAAATGTAAGGTCTTATCTGGAAATGTTCAGAGAACATATAAACACAGTTTGGTTTATTTATTATATAATTTGATTAAATGTGATCCCTTCTTGTGAAATTATAATTTGGAAACTTAAACACAAAACGTTAGGAAATAGAAAAAATTGAGCTCAATGCCTGATGAATTTTTATTTATTTTATTTATTTTATTTATTTATGGACCCCACTAGAATATGAGGCTAAGCTTTAATTTAGGGGATAGAGGCATCACAATGTGCTGTTCATACTTTTTATTTTGTAAGCTGCTCTAAGAAAAAATTTTGGGGGGAGGAGGAATTTGTACTGTAGCCTCTTCTTTTCATTCCAGAGTGAGGAAATTTAGCTTTGAAATAAATGTCAAGTTCTCATACCTTATAATAATCTCCTTATAATAATGACCTTATGGTCATTGGAGTCAATTCAATCATCTCATGAGCTAGAAACTGGCAAGAGCACACCGGAACTAAAAACAAACTTTGGTTTCTCTTGGAAAGTGCCAAAAGTACCTGTCTTCCTATTATATAGATAACTGCAATGGATTTGCTCTTATTTCATCATCAATTTTTTTTTGGTGTGTTTATCAACAGGAAGATCTATAACCAGTACTTTAACTTTCTTCAGTTGGAGGTACCCCCAGTCTGTTTATTAGAATAGTACTCCTTCCCCACCATCAATCTGCTAAGATCATCTTGAGGGAACTACAGAGTGGTGTAGGGCTCAGCAAAGAGGCCTTGGTGGTGAGGAAGCTCAGAAAGAGATTTGGAGTAGCCCGTCGCCCCCGTCCACTCTAACACAGTTTCCATCTCCCCTCTGCCAACTTTTCAGAGCTAATGCATAGCTTCGCCATCGAAAGAACAGACGTAGAGAAACATCAGAGTCCTGAAACTTTTCCAGCATATTTTGAATATAAATAATCTCGGCTCTAGTCAACAGCAAACTATTTGTTGATATGTACTATGGCTCTCTCTCTCTATTATATATATAAAGTATATATATTTGCTCATTTGGGGGCTTGTAATAACTTTGGATTTTGTCCTTTGTGAGATGGCAACCTAAAGATTGTTATCTTTTCCACTGGTTCCAAGTTTTAAAGCATTTTAGGTTAAGTTTTATAATCATGTAAAAGTTGCATGTCAAGGCAAGAAATAAGCATTACGAGGCAGGTGGATTCTTTTGTAGGGTAGATATAAAACATTTATTTCTTGAAGACTTATCTTGCTAGGAGAGAAAGTCTTGACATGAGGCAATATCACTACAAAGAAGAGAGGCTTATAAGAGAAAGCTATTCTGACAGCAGTAGTTTTGTTCTCAAAAAATAGTGGCTGAAGTCAAGATTGGCACTTAGACCATGGAGAAGGATGGTATAATACCATGCATAGGGTAGAGGAAATATATACATGCATTCAGAGGAACACTGATTTCCCATTTAAGCTTTGTTAGAAACTATTAGAGGTTTTATAATTCTGTTGACAATCATCTTATTTGGAATATGATCTGCTTGTATAAAAATAATATTTAATGTGAAAGCTCTCAATACTTAAGTCTAGTGAAATAGTAGCTTTAAAAGCTGAGTCACAGTCTAATTTACCATCACAGTTCACAGTTTCCTTCAGCATTTTACTTGTTAGATTAATCCCATCTCAGCAATACCTTTAGGTTCTTGCCTTGATGTGGAAAAATACACACAAACATCTGATATTTCTGAGCATGTGGGCTGTGACAAATTTAAATGTGTTCTAATAGTGCATCTGCATATATACAGCTGAAGATTTATGGTTGTTTTTTAACTTAAAGATGAGGAAATTGACCACTGTGGGATAATTGAAAATAACAACTCTCTGGGAAAGCAGGGGCTAAGTTCTTAAATGCCAGGGCACCAAGAGACAATATCCTCTAATCTAAATTGAGTAATTTATGTCTTTGTCACTTGAAGATCAGATGTATATTTGAGTTAATGAATCATCCCACCTACATCCCATAACTAAAGCAAATTTTGTTTCTTTTTCACAGGCAAGGTTTTAGTCAATTGAATAATAAATCATCCTGCCTTTTTCTGAATCATAAGATAGGGAGACTCTTACAGGCAAGACCACAATTAAATGATACCCTAGAAGAGAGATTCTAACCTGTTTTTAAAGAATGCCTGAAGGAAACAGCCTAGATTACTTTGGCTACACTTTTCAGTGTTTAAAAGAGTAGTATCGTATGGCTGTTTTTAAACATTTTCAGTTTTTCACTGAAGATCTGTCTTAAATGCTCATAGGTCAGGAATTAATCAACTTCTGGATAACCCCCAATATCCTGGTCAGTGCCTACTGAAAGTCCTACAGAGACCACGTGTATGATGAAATGTTCCTCTCCCTTTAAAAAGATTAACCTTACAAAGAATATTCATGAACATTTTCTCTTTTGAGTCTCACAGTAATGCTCTATTATATATAATGATTATTAGTTCCTACTTAAAAGCAGAAATTAAGATTCAGAGAGGCTAAGTAACTTACCCAAGGTCACTAGTGAGTGGAATAATACCAACTGGAGACTAGTTATTTCTACCCTAAGGACCATGCCTTTTGCTCTCTATACTTTGCTGCCTCTTTGATATGCTTTATAAAATTGGGCACTTTAAACATGCACTAAGGTACTTTTGGGAAATTTGTTCCTGGGAGAATTATCTGAATTGATAATATGATTGGGAGCATTGTTAATTTGAGTCTATGGTCTGAACAGAAGAAAGCATAAAGAAAAATCCATTTTTTAAGTGGCATTGTTCAGATATTCAGTGCAAATGAATTGGGAGTGAGAGACACAGTGAATAGTCCAGGACTAAGATGAAATACATCGTCTTATGATTATGAGTGTTCAGAGGACTGGGCCTGAAATTTAGAAAAGACAATAGGTGAAAAGGCCTAGACACACCCAAGACGGAAATAGCCGCAAGAAATTCACCTACTTAAAATACACTAATCTGCGCAGATGAAGTTTGATGCCCTGTTGGCACTGTTGTTCAGGGAAGGGCCAAGTGGGCTGAGGAAATCGGGACTCTGTGAGACTAAGATACAAGGACACTTACAGAAAGGGGTAAAAGGTAAGATGCAAGTGTTCCCTGTGAAATCTTATGGCAGAAGGCTTTGAAATTTAATTCACATTGGAAGAACCTCAAAAATTAGTGGAGCCATTCGTATTTATGTTTGGTTTTACACAGTGGCTGCTAATAGCATTATACTGAAATGTAGGTGTGAATCTCATAATGTTCATTTATTTTTATTTTTTTATTGAAATATAGTTGATTTGCAATGTTGTCTTAGTTTCTGGTGTACAGAAAAGTGATTCAGATATATATTACATACACTATTATATATATATTCTTTTTCATAATGATTTATTACAGGAGATTGAATATAGTTCCCTGTGCTATACAGTAGGACCTTGTTGTTTATCTATTTTGTATATGGTAGTTTGTATCTGTTAATCCCAAACTCTTAATTTATCCCTCTCCCATTCCCTTTCCCCTTTGGTAATCATAAGTTTGTTTTCTACATCTGTGAATCTGTTTCTGTTTTGTAAATAGGTTCATTTGTATCATATTTTAGATTCCACATATAAGGCGTATCATATGGTATTTGTCTTTCTCATTCTGACTTACTTCACTTAGTATGATAATCTCTAGGACCATCCGTGTTGCTACAAATGGCATCATTTCATTCTTCTTTATGGCTGAGTAATATTCCATCGTGTATATATCACATCTTCTGTTTATGGACACTTAGGTTTCTACTGTGTCTTGGCTATTGTAAATAGTGCTGCTATGAACATTGGGGTGCATGTATGTTTTCAAATTAGTGTTTTCATCTTTTGCTGGATCCTATGGCAACTCTATCATAAATGTTCATTTAAATTGTCTACCTATGTCTGAAAAATTGCTCAGGTGAGAGTCATTTGTCTATTGTTAGCTCTCAATTTGACTTTCAAGTTGCCTTGATTCTTCAAAATAATTTGAGGAAAAAAAGTGATTTTTTTTTTTTTGTGGAACGCGGGCCTCTCACCGTTGTGGCCTCTCCCGTTGCGGAGCACAGGCTCCGGACGCGCAGGTTCAGCGGCCATGGCTCACTGGCCCAGCCGCTCCGTGGCATGTGGGATCTTCCCGGACCGGGGCACGAACCCGTGTCCCCTGCATCGGCAGGAGGACTCTCAACCACTGCGCCACCAGGGAAGCCCTGTAAGCCCTTTTTGATGTAATGCATGTTAAGGTAAAAATCTTTTATTTGAACTAGTTTTAAGTATAAAAATTAAACTGTTGCAAAGTGTAAATGAGGAAAACTTTTTAAAGAAATCCAGCTTTATTTCTTCCATATATCTATAGGGACATGAGCAAGGTTGTCAAAATACCAAGAGGTAGAGGATCTTAGGAAATCTACTTTAATGAACAAATAAGAGTGATTTGTAGTTAACTTAATACTTGATTTTATTTCAAAGAACACACAGGCGTTGGAAAAATAAGTTTTTTTCCTGAACTTAATAATATCAATTTTCTTGGCAATTTCTCTTTTCTGAAACAGTGAAAAGGTAAAATTTAGGCTAGCTCCTGTCCAAATAATCATAATAGCTGAATGGAGTCTGAGGCACTCATAGAGTGTTATTGAATTTGTCTATTTTCTAAAGGAAATTGACTCATTATTTTCAAATTGCTTTACAGGATCCTGCAAACCAAAAATGTGGTGGAAGAAAGAAAACCGTGTCTTTCAGCAGCATGCCATCAGAAAAGAAAATCAGTAGTGCGAGCGACTGCATCAGCTTCATGCAAGCTGGCTGTGAACTGAAGAAAGTACGGCCAAATTCTCGCATTTACAACCGTTTTTTCACTCTGGACACAGACCTCCAAGCTCTTCGCTGGGAACCTTCCAAGAAAGACCTTGAGAAAGCTAAGCTTGATATTTCTGCCATAAAAGAGATCCGACTGGGGAAGAACACAGAAACATTTAGAAACAATGGCCTTGCTGACCAGATTTGTGAGGACTGTGCCTTTTCCATACTCCACGGGGAAAACTACGAGTCTCTGGACCTAGTTGCCAATTCAGCAGATGTAGCAAACATCTGGGTGTCAGGGTTACGGTATCTGGTTTCTCGAAGTAAGCAGCCCCTTGATTTTATGGAGGGCAACCAGAACACACCAAGGTTTATGTGGTTGAAAAAGGTGTTTGAAGCAGCAGATATCGATGGGAATGGGATTATGTTGGAAGACACCTCTGTAGAGTTAATAAAACAACTCAACCCTACCCTGAAGGAATCCAAGATCAGGTTGAAGTTTAAAGAAATCCAGAAGAGCAAAGAAAAGCTAACCACCCGAGTGACCGAAGAGGAGTTCTGTGAAGCTTTCTGTGAACTTTGCACCAGGCCAGAAGTGTATTTCTTACTTGTACAGATATCTAAAAACAAAGAGTATTTGGATGCCAATGATCTCATGCTTTTCTTAGAAGCTGAGCAAGGAGTCACCCATATCACCGAGGACATGTGCTTGGACATCATTCGGAGATACGAGCTTTCTGAAGAGGGACGTCAGAAAGGGTTTCTTGCAATTGATGGCTTTACCCAGTATTTGCTGTCACCAGAATGTGACATTTTTGATCCTGAACAAAAAAAGGTTGCCCAAGATATGACCCAGCCATTATCTCACTATTACATCAACGCCTCTCACAACACCTATCTCATAGAAGACCAGTTCAGGGGGCCGGCTGACATTAACGGGTATGTTAGAGCTTTGAAAATGGGCTGTCGAAGCATTGAACTTGATGTAAATGATGGTTCAGACAATGAACCAATCCTTTGTAATCGAAATAACGTGACAACACACCTTTCCTTTCGAAGCGTCATAGAGGTGATAGATAAATTTGCCTTTGTGGCTTCGGAGTACCCACTCATTCTTTGCTTGGGGAATCACTGCTCCCTACCCCAGCAGAAGGTGATGGTTCAACAGATGAAAAAGGTCTTTGGCAGTAAACTCTATACTGAAGCCCCTTTGCCATCAGAATCCTACCTCCCATCACCAGAAAAATTAAAAAGAATGATCATTGTGAAGGGAAAGCAGTTGCCTTCTGATCCAGAGGTTTTAGAAGGAGAAGTTACAGATGAAGATGAAGAAGCTGAAATGTCTCGAAGGATGTCAGTAGATTACAATGGTGAGCAGAAACAAATCTTGCTGTGTAGGGAGCTCTCTGACTTGGTGTCTATCTGTAAATCTGTTCAGTACAGGGATTTTGAACTATCTATGAAAAGCCAAAACTATTGGGAAATTTGTTCCTTTAGTGAAACGGAGGCCAGCCGAATTGCAAATGAATACCCAGAGGATTTTGTAAATTATAATAAGAAGTTCTTATCACGAATCTATCCAAGTGCCATGAGAATCGATTCCAGTAACTTGAATCCACAGGACTTTTGGAATTGTGGCTGTCAGATTGTGGCAATGAATTTCCAGACTCCAGGTCCAATGATGGACCTTCACACAGGCTGGTTTCTTCAAAATGGAGGATGTGGTTATGTTCTAAGGCCGTCTATCATGCGAGATGAAGTTTCTTACTTCAGTGCAAATACAAAGGGCATTGTACCTGGGGTGTCTCCTCTGGTGCTTCATATTAAGATCATCAGTGGTCAGAACTTCCCAAAGCCCAAGGGAGCTTGTGCCAAAGGGGATGTCATAGATCCCTACGTGTGTATAGAGATACATGGAATTCCAGCTGACTGTTCAGAACAAAGAACTAAAACTGTACAACAAAACAGTGATAATCCTATTTTTGATGAGACATTTGAGTTTCAAGTGAACCTGCCTGAGCTGGCCATGATCCGTTTTGTGGTTCTGGATGATGACTACATTGGGGATGAGTTTATAGGGCAATATACAATACCGTTTGAATGTCTGCAGCCTGGATATCGGCATGTTCCCCTCCGCTCCTTTGTGGGTGACATCATGGAGCATGTGACTCTTTTTGTCCACATAGCAATAACTAATAGAAGTGGAGGAGGAAAGCCACAGAAGCGCAGCCTTTCAGTGAGAATGGGGAAGAAAGTTCGGGAGTATACCATGCTCAGGAATATCGGTCTTAAAACAATAGATGACATCTTTAAGATAGCAGTTCATCCCTTACGAGAAGCCATAGATATGAGAGAAAATATGCAGGTAGGAAAAATCCCATACTGTCCTCCCTTACCCCTGAGTCTTCTGACCCCTCTCTCACCAGTGAACATTGTGTTTTACTAATGATCTGATTCCTCAAAAAATTATCACAGAGGATGTGTAACCCCATGCACTGCTGAATTGCCTGTGATAAAACAGATATTTTTAAAAAAATTTATTGGGGTATAGTTGACTTACAATGTTGTGTTAGTTTTTGCTGTACAGCAAAGTGAATCTTTTATGCATATACATATATCCACTCTTTTTTAGATTCTTTTCCCATACAGGCCATTACAGAGTACTGAGTCGAGTTCCCTGTGCTATACAGTAGGTCCTTATAAGTTATTTATTTTATATATAGTAGTGTGTATGTGTCAATCCCAATCTTCCAGTTTATCCCTCCCCCCCACCCAGTAACCATAAGTTTATTTTCTACATCTGTAACTTTATTTCTGTAAAACAGATATATTTTGTTTCTAATGGTGAATGCTATGTTAAATCTGGCCTGAACTAAGCCAGCTAATGCAGTATCAATGTAGCGAAATGCTTTACATATCCATTAAATGTCCCTAGTACAAAACTAAATTGATATATGGGAATGTGTATATGAAACAGTGTGAAAAGAATAGAATATAAAATATTATATGTGCATGTAAAATACAAAATTTTATATATACAAACACATGCATACTAATTATAAGTATACATGTAAAATATTTGCAGATAAGAACCCAGAAGTGTATTTGAAGTCATATAAAACAAATGCAATGCCTATTAGATGATGTCTTAGTTGTCTGTGTACAGCAATAATAAATTACCCTCCACGAAACAAAGAAGACTAATAAACAAACAACATTCAGCACTTGAACTTGTTGAACTGTTTAGTCTTCTCTTAGAAATGTGCTTTAATTGAAAGGACATGGATTCTAGATTAAACTCTATCCCTGTGTGATCTTGAGCAAATTATTTCAGATATCTGGTCATCAGTTTTCTCCTCATAAGGTAAGAAAAATAGTAATAATTACATCACAGGATTATTATGAGAATTAAATGAGAGTATATGTAAATTACCCAGCCTTAGCATGTAGGAATTCAGTGTCAGTTTTCTTGCCTTCATTAATGCTTATAATCAGAGATGGCTGCAAACTTTTTTCTTCAAGACTACTTAATATGCTTATTCTAGGCTCATGTTACTAAGAAACAATCAAACGGCAAATGCTTGCTTAGTTCCTGCAATGTGCAAGAAGATGTTGTTTGGCAGAAGCAGTAGGAGTCTATGTATGAGAGCAAAACAGGAGAGGAATATTTTTCAGTGTACTTTATTTGCTCCTTTAACTAACATTTTTATAGTAACCTTCACCAAAAATCCCTACATTCAAAATAGAAAACAAGCTTGAAGAGGTTAAGTAATTTCCCAAATATTGTATTTAATAAATAGGAATATTGAGCTTTAAATCCAGAATTAACCACCACCAAAACCCAATGATCATTCATGGTTCTTAGTCATGTGATGCTGAACGCCAAACCATGACTTGGTGAAAACTTTATTTTTACATTATTTCACAGAGGAATCCTGGAATGCGTTTAAAATCAATTTTAAATCACCAAAATGGTAGAAAATACTATATTATATAAACCACATACAAATACTTAGATTGTAAACGTATAACTTGTGGTGGGTTGTCTTGGCTGATATTTTAAAAATAGGCTCCAGGGCTTCCCTGGTGGCGCAGTGGTTGCGAGTCCGCCTGCCGATGCAGGGGACACGGGTTCGCACCCCGGTCCGGGAGGATCCCACAT
>NW_006782487.1:661798-689638 GCF_000442215.2 Lipotes vexillifer | reverse complement strand
AAAAAAAAAAAAAAAAAAAAAAAAAAAAAAATAGGCTCCAAATATCAGCATTATCTACCTGACTTTTTCTGACATAATTCTATAGCTATTATAAACCCCTATGTTAGATTAGTTACAAGTCATTTCTACACCTGACTGACTTTATATATTAGAAGTAGATTTTATGTAGTTCTATATAATTCTTGGAATATGTCCTTTGCATGTATTACGTGTTTAAAATACATAATAAGGAGAGTTGGCTATAGATAAAATTTTTCCAGTTAGTACTGATAATTTATCTCATCTCAAATTGTTTTTGGTTTGGGATTATTTAGAGCCTAATTACTAGAAAAATGAATACCATCATTGTCACTAAATTCATGAGACACTCATTAGGTTAGGTATTGTTCATTGTTAGTAGGCATAATTTCTATTTCAAATGAATCTTTTAAATGCCTGTCACATGGACAAATGTAGTTTTACATGAAATGTGTTTTATTATGTGTGTCTGTCAGGTGCATTTCTGGTGAGATGACAAAGGAATACCACTGATGGTTATGTGAAAGGAGGATGATGAGTAATAGCAGCCTGCTACCTTGAGGGGGAAAACTCAAAGAAGATGCACTCCAATGTACAACCACTGACATGCTTTTATGATTATCATGATACAAATTTAACAAGATATTCATGATCAGCCAATATTAATTTGTGTGCATTGTCCAGAACATTTCAGATACTCCAGAATATTCCACAGCCCTGCTTTGAAAAGCACTATGTAGCCTTGGGTCATAATCTGCTTTGCTTTGTGGCATATTTGTGGCAGTTGTTAAAAGCTGGGAAAGATGAAGTGTAGTTGTGAATTAGCTCTGCGTATTATCTCCATGTGTATCTCAACATTTTTGGTTGGTTATAATCCAGTTTGCTTCAAATTTCATATGTATTTAAGGGTATACTTTTAATGAATATATTTTTGTGTAAACCTAGAAGTGCTGTGGGGGGATGTGTCATGTGGTCAGAAGTGTAATTCCATGTTTTCTTCCCCACAGAATGCCATAGTGTCTGTAAAAGAACTGTGCGGACTCCCTCCAATTGCCAGTCTGAAACAGTGCCTGTTGACCCTGTCCTCTCGGCTCATCACCAGTGACAATACTCCTTCCGTCTCTCTTGTGATGAAAGACAACTTTCCTCATCTGGAGCCTCTGGGGGCAATTCCAGATGTGCAGAAAAAGATGCTGGCTGCCTATGATCTGGTAGGAAATTGTTACTCTCTATTTTTTCTCTGTGTGGGGAGGGAATCATATGGCAGGGGCTCTTTTGTGGAACTCCAGTAAATAACACAGAGTGACTGCCTTTAAAACCTCAACTGGGAGTGGCAGGCAGAGCTGGCCCACTCAGCCCCACCTAAGCCCCAGTGGAGACCTCTGAGGCAATGCTTTGAACCTAGAGCTCCACAGATTAAAACTGGAAAATCTCTGCTTTAGCAAGCAATGAATTTTTATTAAGTCCTCAAAAGTATACACAATTTCTCATCATCTAAATGACTTTAGCCTGCAATGTAACCATTTAATCGCATACCTATAGGAAGTAAAATTATGCCTCAGTACTGCCTTATGATGGTTGAGACAAACTATTTCTCTGGAATTTATATTTCTAAGCTAATACTGTTATCTGATTTTCCTGAATATATAATGGAATTTAAATAGCAAATAAATTTAGGAATAACTGTATTTCTGCATATCCTAATTCCATAAAAAAATTAGGACCAAATGAAAAACTGGAAGAATTTGTGACATGTGTGCCAGGTAAAGTGTAAATAACCTTAAAATAGAAAGAGCACTTAAAAATCAGTGAGGAAAAAAATGAGGAAAAAAAATCTTAATCTACATCAGTCAGGATTAAGTTCAGCTTCATGAAACTAAAAATGCAAACTAATCATGGCTTAAAAATACAAAGTTTTGGGGCTTCCCTGGTGGCGCAGTGCTTGAGAGTCCGCCTGCCGATGCAGGAGACGCGGGTTCGTGCCCCGTTTCGGGAGGATCCCACATGCCGCGGAGCGGCTGGGCCCGTGAGCCATGGCCGCTGAGCCTGCGCGTCCGGAGCCTGTGCTCCGCAAATGGGGGAGGCCACAACAGTGAGAGGCCCGCATAACGCAAGAAAAAAAAAAAAAAAAATACAAAGTTTTATTTTCTCACATAAAAATCTGGAAACCAGCAATGCAGGGTGGCACTTGCATAAAATTCTTAAGAACCTAGGCTCGCTCTAGCTTTCTGCTCCACCACCTCTAGCACATCCTCATGGTCCAAAATGGCTGTTGAAGCTCTAACCATAATATCTGCATTCTAACCATCAGGAATGATGAAGAGGAAAAAGAGGGCATTATCCTCTCCCTTTAAGGACGTTTCTCTGAAAAAGCATAGATCACATTTGCCTACGTGGAGTTGACACATAGGCACACTTAGCTGCAAATGAAAATGGGAAATGTCTTTATTTTAAAGGGCTATGTGCTCAACTAAAAGTCATCTCTTCTGTTACTAAGAAACAGAGGTAGAGTGGATATTAGGGGACAGCAAATAGCCTTTGCTTCAGAGGTGAACAGGCAATTTATATATCTCCTCACCCTAAAAAAATAATGAAAATGTAAAAACATATTTAACCTTAAAATAAGTTTTAAATTTAAGATGTTAAAGAAATATAATGAGATACTTCCCCTCTCCATCAAACTGGCAATTTTTTTCTTTTTAAAAACTGTACCTCTGATAAAGAATTTAAGGAAATGGATACTCTTACCCATCTACCTTCAGTGGGAAAATAAATTGATACAATTTGGGGGGAAAATTTGGCAATATAATTTAAAATGTTTATCCCATTTGATCCATGTATTTCATATCCAGGGATTTATTCTAAGCCAATAGATGTGTACATAAACATTTATGGTTAATAGTGTCAGCATAGAGGGATAAGTTAAATAAAATACAGTAAGCCATATTATGGACTCCTTCTTTGAAACCATTAAAATTGTATGTTAGAATACTTAATGATGTGAAGAATTCCTCATAATTTGTATGTTAGAATACTTAATGATGTGAAGAATTCCTCATAATATGTTTTGTGAAAGAGTCTGGTTACAAAAAAATATACACTATAGCATTTAAGTTGTATTTATATGTATACACACCTAAAATGCTAGCAGGATATTAATAGTGATTATTTTTAAATAAGGAGAGTGAGTTTTATTTTCTTGCATATGCTTTTCTATATTTTTTCCATATTTGCCAAACTATTTACAATAACCTGACTAATTTTCATAATTAAATAAAAATAAATGTTAAGGAAGAAAAGAATAATATTTTATCATCCAAAAACAACTAGAAGAGAGACGTTGGGGATAAATATCCTACACCTGAAAAGGAAGAAAAGCCCACAGAATATATTCTGCTTATGAATGATTTTACGTCACCTGTTGCCATAGAGACAGACAGTGGAAATCACTTATTGTTCCAATTCTGTTTTAAGCTAAGAAAGAAAAATCACTCACTGAGAGGGGAGCCTGGTCCCCTGGAGCTGGGCCTGTAATAAGCAGAAAAGCACCTGGACTGTGGTCGGCCAATTTCCATTTCACATCCCCAAGCGTCCCATGGTGTTGGTACCACATCTGCTGGCCAAATATGAACATCAGCCTTTTCTCATTTGTATTTCTAAAATGCAATTTCTAATTGCAGGTACAGCATGGTTTTCCAAAGCTTAAAATAAAAGGCTATAGTGGAAAGCAGAAATACTTCTTTTTATTTAATTTAATTTTATTTTTTGATCGTGCCACGTGGCTTGTGGGATCTTAGTTCCCCAACCAGGGAGTGAACCTGGGCCCTTGGTAGTGAAAGCGTGGAGGCCTGACCACTGGACTGCCAGGGAATTCCCATGGAAAGCAGAAATACATCTAATGAAGTGTTCATTTATAGTTCCCTATGGAAATGATTTTTCATTTTGGTAGGGAATTAAGTGTAAATATCCCTATACGAAATGGTAAACATGGCAGATTGTGGACATAATCAAAAATACTGTTAATGTCTCAGCTGGTTATTTCTTTTCTGGGGTGCTGTGGATAAGGACCAGATACATGCCAGGATGATCTTGAAACACCATTTTTACTTTAGGATTTGCATTGTATTGCTTGGCATCTTTAGTATTCTTGGTGTATTCACGTTAGTATTTATTTTAAAGATGTCTTTTAAGATACTCTGCAGATCCAGAGTGATCATTTAAAAATGTAAATCAGATCATATCACTTTCCTGCCTCCAGTGGCTTCCCATTAAAATAAAACTGAAACTCCTTACTGTGGCTTACAGGGCCAATTATGACCTAGCCTTGCCTACCTATCTCACCTGCTTCTCCTTGCCTCACCCCCATGCACTCTCTCCTGCTCACTCCACCCAGTCACGTGGGCTTTCAGACTCCGCTTGTTCCCATCTCCAGGCCATTTTACTTGCAGTTCCCTCTGCTTGGAGTGTTCTTCTCTTGCATGGATAGTTGCTTCTTATCTCTTAATTCTTAGCTCAAATGTCATATCCTCAGAGAAGCCTTCCCTAACCACTGTCTCCAACTGTCACTCTATCACAGAACCCTATTTGATTTCCATTATCTTACTTGGCAGTATTGAAAATACTTGACTTTTTGTTTAATTTCTGTCCTTTTCCTTTACCCTCAATTTGAGTATACACTCCAGGAGGGCAGAGAAGCTGTCTGTCTTGCTTACTATTGTTAACTCTAGCACCTAAAGCACTGCTGACACATAGTATGTTATCGATTAGTGTTCGTTGAATAAAATATAAATAGGTGCATCTATATAGTTGGTGAAAATAATATAGTTCCCATGCTATCTTTGAATGTGCTTTATGGTAAATCTTTAAATCCCCTTTGTTTTATCTCTATGACCCTACCCTAGTCAAATTGTTCCCTGTCTTACACATTCAGTTGGAAACCTATAGACTAAGGCAAAACTACGGGGACAGGAAAAAAGATCAGCAGCTGGAAGGGGCTGGGGGCAGGATAGGGTGAGGGAGGGATGAAGAGGTGGAGCACAGGGCATTTTTAGGCCAGTGAAACTATTCTGCATAACAATATAATAGTGGATACATGTCATTATGCATTACCCAAAACCCATAGAATGTACAACACAAAGAGTTAACCCTAATGTGAACTATGAACTTTAGCTAATAATAAAGTATCAGTATTGGCTCATCAATTGTAGTAAATATACCACACTAATGCAAGATGTTAACAGTGGGGAAAACTGGGGGTGAGGTGGGGTGAGAGGATACAAGGGAACTCGCTGTACTTTCTGCTCAACTTTTATGCAAACCTAAAACTTCTAAAACTAAAGCCTAAAAAAGACCCACAGAGACTATTAATAAAAACTTATTTGGATGACTAAGGCAGAAGACGAATCTAGGGTTTATTGCCTGGTGGTGGTGGTAGGGGACAGATATTCCCAAATGAGCAGCTTGTGTGCTCGACTTAGGCTCAAGTTGCTTAAAGATTTCTCAAAAATGGTAATGAACTGTATAGATGCCATCCAAGAGGAGCTGTTGTAACCACTAAAAAAAGAATACAGATTATGTTTAGAATAAAAAGCAACCTGAAATCCTTTCTGAACAGATACAAATGTTTGGCCTATTTCAGTATCAAAAGAAACAAATCAGGCAACCAGGTAACCTACATTTATTGAAAGTCAACCTGAGTGCATCAGACTCTACTACTTATCATCAGGAAATAAAATGAAAATATTCTAGAAAACACTGACCTTGCGTTCATCTGCACAGATTTTTTTTTTCTTTCTAAATTTAGCTTTTCCCTAATGACCTGAGATGGTCCTGTTCTTTACCAAACACTGGCTAATTTAATATTTGGAAATATTTCCTCTAGAGGGTTTTGGAAATTCAGTCTTAAAAGTCATCTTATACTGAAATTAAAATTATAATATCTGTGTTGGTATGAAGGAATCAAAAGCCAAATATATCCGTAATAGAGTGGATTTATTTACATGGCATAATTTCAGAAGATACCCCCCACCCCCATTTCCTATCTTATTTAAGACATATATTTTCTATCTGCTTACTGGTACTTGAAATTTCAAAATTATAATAAATTCCTTAGGGTTAAGACATTTAATGCCTTTAAAAATGCAAAAACATCTCAGTAAGTAGTAACACATTGGGTTATCAGTAATTTGTACCTTTGGATGGTTGTAGCCTATCCTGTCCTACAGGCAGTTTTTTACCTGGGGAAAGGAAGAGATCCTAATGACAGAGTGTTCCCCAAGTCTGGGTAAGGTGGGTGTGAAGTTGCTCAAATAATTGCAATTTTACTGAAGAGCATCCCTGTCTACAATCTCCCTCAATGCTCTGAATAGGGATGTAGCTACGTAAATGCCTGGCTGATATTTAGGGCAACAAAAGCAGAGGTGACTTTCCTGACTGATATATCAAATACATGTCACAGCCAGAGGTGGGAAGTGACAGCTTCTGAAAAGCACTAAAGCAAACTGGGAACATTATTAATCAATAACTGAAGCAAGCAGAACAGGCTCTAAACATTGAAGGTGGAATTGATGTCTCCTTCCCAGGCTAAAGACACACAGAGGAGAGCTGTGGTGTTAGACTCCTTGCCGCAGTGCCATTTTGGTGGCTCTGTGGTCATCAGTTTTTCAGAAACTCCCCAAACCTTAATTTAAAATCAGAATGCCATTTCTAAGGGACTTGCCCCTTTATTGCCCCGTGATTGCCAGGGTAGTGGGGGGGGGAGTGGGGCGGGGGTGGAGCTCTGGTCTCTGAAAGAGCAAGCCTCACTTCCCCACTCTGGATTTTCACGTTCTCTAAGAAAATATCCACTAATGTAGGTAATGTAGGTCATAGCGTCACTGCTAAGTCTTTTAAGGCTGTTAAAGTAGTATAATTATGTTTTGCAAATAAAAGGTAAGGTTTTCTTTTTTTGTTTAGGATTAACCTTGGGGTTGTTAAAAATAAAAATTAGTTACTGAAAGAATTGCTTAGTGCTAGAGCCAGGAACGGAGATGTTTAATTTTACAAACATTTACTGAGTTTCTCCCCTGGGCAGCCGTCTGTGTTCACGCAGTGGGAGGTACAGCAGCCCCTGTGCTCCAGTAGCTTACAGTCAGGGCAGGTGACCTGGTAAGGTCCAAACCAGGCTTACACGTGGATCATTGGTGATCCTCTTATGTTCCTCATCATTGAACACAAGGTTGTAACGGTGGGTGATTACATTGGGAAATACATTGCAATTTCAGTAGAACACTATCAAAATTTCTTTGGCTAGGTTAGACATTTTTCCTTCTACAGTGGTGCTTTTAATGCATGGACACTGTACATTATTTTCAAAACCCATCTCTAGCCTCAGCCCTAAAATTTTACTTTAGTCACACTTCTACATTTGATTACAGGACATCACCTAGGTGTCTCAAGAACAAACAATAGAAATTTAATAGGTCAAAAACTGGGTTTATATTTTAGTTCCCTAGGTATTCAGTTTTCCTTTTCTGACCCCTGCAAAAGATAACACCAAGCCAATGGTCCTCAATTCCTCCAAGTGATTTTCAAATGTTCTTTCTCTCTATATATATTAACTCCAATGAGGTCTTTTTTAAAGTTTTTGGCCGCACCCCACGGCATGTGGGATCTTAGTTCCCCGACCAGGGATCAAACCCACACCTCCTGCATTGGAAGGCAGAGTCTTAACCACTGGACCGCCAGGGAAGTCCTGAGGTCTTTAAAAAAGAAAAAAATTATTGAAGTCTAGTTGATTTGCAATGTTGTGTTAATTTCTGCTGTACAGCAAAGTGACTCAGTTATACATACATACATACATACATACGTACACACACATATATATTCTTTTCCATTATGGTTTGTCACAGGATATTGAATATAGTTTCCCATGCTGTATAGTAGGACCTTGTTATTTATCCATCCAATATATAAATAGTTTGCCTCTGCTAATCCCTAACTCCCAATCCTTCCCACCCCTAGCTCCTCTCCCCCTTAGCAACCACAAGTCTGTTCTCTATATCTGTGAGTCTGGTTTTGTTTCATAGATAGGTTCATTTGTGTCATGTTTTAGATTCCACATGTAAGTGATATCATATGGTATTTGTCTTTCTCTTTCTGACTTACTTTGTTTAGTATGATAATCTCTAGGTCCATCCATGTTGCTGCAAATGGCATTATTTCATTCTTTTCTATGGCTGGGTAATATTCCATTGTGTGTGTGTGTGTGTGTGTGTGTGTGTGTGTGTGTGTATGTCTTGGCTATCCTATAAGGTCTTTTTATTTACAATTGAACATCAATGAGAGCTACTGCTTCTTTCGTCACTGTATTTCTCATGTGTATCCATTTCCTTACGCTGGTACAGCCAAGGTTCTCAACAGGCTCTTTTCTCCTCCCACCTGAATTTTTCAATAGGCTGACTAGTCCTCCATCTAGTCTCTACCTTTTTTTCTTTTTTTTTTTTTTTTTTTTTTTTCGTTTTTTGGGTCTCCCATTTGCGGAGCACAGGCTCCGGACGCGCAGGCCCAGCGGCCATGGCTCACGGGCCCAGCCGCTCCGCGGCATGTGGGATCCTCCCGAAACGGGGCACGAACCCGCGTCTCCTGCATCGGCAGGCGGACCCCCAAGCACTGCGCCACCAGGGAAGCCCTCTACCTTTTTTTAATTCAACAATGGGAATAATCATCCTCAGATTCTATTTTTGATTTTTAACTAGCCTTGCAAAGCCTTCACCCACCATGCTGCCTGTTTTGCCACCCTCATCTCCCATTTCCTTCTATTTGAACCTTCTCCTTCAGTCAAGCTGATTTATTTGCCACGTACTTTTCATTCTCCATCCTTTGTATTTCTGTTCTATACCACCTCAATGACTTCCTAGCCTTAGTTCCCTCTCCATCAACCTAAGTCCAGCCCTTTGTCCTAACCTCTTGCAAAACTGACTTTAAGAAAAAACTCATTTATTGACTTTATTCACGGCATTCAACTCATACCAACTATAAAGAATTGTAGTAGATTGTGTGTGATACAGAGATGAATAAACAGAGAGAGGTATCAGCACAAATAGCCATAGTGCAAAGCACGACAGCTCTTTCAACCAAGAGAAATGTAAGTAAAATGAGACGGGAGCATGTATATTTGCTGCTTGTAACACAACACTTTCTCTTTTGATGTATCATTTTGTATATGTCTTTAGACTTTTGATTAGTCAATTCAACAAACACATTTTGCACACATGTCACTACTCTGCAAGTTGTTGGAGGAAAGAAATGGTATGAAGAAAAATTTTTGTTCTTGAGGAATGGGAAATGCTGTTAGGAAGGCGAGATTTACACTTAAAAAGGGGAAGGACGGAGTCGCACAGTGTTCAGACAGTGAACCAGATGATGTTTTACGTCCTGAGCTGGAGCCTAAGGACCTTGAGTCCTTATGGTGGACTTTTCACAGTGACTTGTAATATACTATACCCACTCCCCGATTTTCACCCTGTCTCACCCAGTGCTCAGCAGAATTTTATTTGCAAATAGTTTTGAAAGAAAAATATTGTCTAAACTTTGTACATTTTTTCTTTAGATACGTGAATTTTTATTTTTCTGTTGTTCTCACCTGTCTAATTTTTCATGCAGAGTCAAGAAGTATTGCCTAACATATTTTGGTCCTCTTAAGTGTTTTAAATTAATGTGAATACTTTTGGGTAGTTAGTGTTTTAAACATAGCAATCAGAGGTGGAATAGTTACAGGGGATTGCAGCTGTAAAAAATAAACCCAAAGCATTCTCTGAAGGTGACTGCTGTGCTGAATTATTTAACATTAACATAAAAGTTAAAACTTTGCTCTGATATGAGCGACAGATTTTCTGAACATAAAATCAAAGCAACCTAGATAACATGAGTCAAGGGTTATTTAATCTTTTCCTCTGTTGTGTGAGTTGGAGAACAGTTGATTATGTTAGCATGACTAGGAATCTAGCAAAAAGAGCCAATCAGTATCTTTTTTCACTCTTGCAATGGAATCAATACACTGGCCGGTATCACAATTAAGCCAAACATAATGGTTGGATTAAATACAGTCTCTTCTCTCAGGATGGGAAAAAATTGTCAACAGTCCCCCAATGTAGTTTTACTTATTGAAATAAGTTTAGATTGAAATTAAGTCAAAGGCACTCTCTCTCCATCATTCTCTCTCCTTATGAAGTTTGTGTGAAACTTTATATTAGTTTGCATTTTAAAAAGTATGTTGGGTTGTGTAGTCATGGAACCTGGAAAAAAAAGAACAGCTCACTGGCATGTGCTCAACCAGAGCTGGCTATTTAAAAACAACATGTTGTGCATTTAGTGCATTGAAACTTCTTTTACTCTTGGGTGTGGCAGTGTCTTGTGATACATTTTCTGTATATTGGGAGAAATGTCAGCATCTTGAGAGTTGGCAACATCTCCACTTGGTACCAGGGTCCCAAGGACACAGGATATCACAGATGCATCAATAAGTAAGTATCTCAGGGGGGCTCCTTTGTGGAATATTGTGCACACATCCTCAAAGTTTGCTTTGCATTCCTGAATATTCAAGTTCTTGAAACAGTTTTAGTTTAAGGCAGTGTGAGATCATCAAATTGGCCTGAAAATTCTGGAGAAAGTTCATGAAGTTTAGTCACCTGGTAATTTTATGCATGAACTAAATTTTAATCATAGTGAGATAAAAGCAAACATTTCTAATGATTACTCAAGATATAGCTGACAACTATATTTTGGAAACAGAACAACTGGAGAAAAGAAAAGATAAAATGATCTTTTTATGCAGAAAGCTGCTCATGCAGTAGATCCTATTACTGATGTGGACACAGAGGTCCTTTGGCCTGCTCTGTGTGAGTTCCCCTGTCCTGCTCTATTATAAATCAGGCTAGGAAAAGTGATTCAGAACTGGTTGCAGGACGTGTTCCTGTTTCACCAAAAATTAGCAGTCTTATAGGATTGACTTTGCTTAAAACCAAAAGATGCCCATCTATCAAGAGTGCTTTTTAACCATCTGATTTTAAATGTTTAAGGAAATTATCTTCATTCTACTTAGCAAATGTATTTGTAACAACAATCAGATATTAAAATGTACCAAGTTTAATAAAATTCAAGTCTTATTGTAAACAATTTGAACAGATGAGCCACTATAGAACTAAAAACTAAAACCCAGCATTTTGATTAGAAGGAAGATAGAGACAGATGAATTATTTCAGTCTTCTTAATAGGTCTAGAGCAGATTGACTTTTTCTTGACTCACATATTCTTAAATGATTGCCTTTCAAAATTTGATAACTCCTTCCTGAAAACACAGTAGACACAAGTAAGTACATTGCTTACTAGCTTTCGTAGGAAGGATATCTATACTGGTTCATGTGTGTTGCAAGTTAGACTTGGAGGGGGAAGCAGTCATGGCAAAAATGTTTCATGTTGCTCTACTTGGTCAATTCTTTTTTTTTTTTTTTTTAAACATCTTTATTGGGGTATAATTGCTTTACAATGGTGTGTTAGTTTCTGCTTTATAACAGAGTGAATCAGTTATACATATACATATGTTCCCATATCTCTTCCCTCTTTGTCTCCCTCCCTCCCACCCCCCCTATCCCACCCCTCCAGACAGCCACAAAGAACCGAGCCGGTTTCCCTGTGCCATGCGGCTGCTTCCCACTGACTATCTACCTTACGTTTGGTAGTGTATATATGTCCATGCTTCTCTCTCGCCCTAACACACCTCACCCTTCCCCCTCCCCATATCCTCAAGTCTGTTCTCCAGTAGGTCTCTGTCTTTATTCCTGTTTTACCCCTAGGTTCTTCATAACATTTTTTTTTCTTAAATTCCATATATATGTGTTAGCATACGGTATTTGTCCTTCTCTTTCTGACTTACTTCACTCTGTATGACAGACTCTAGGTCTATCCACCTCATTACAAATAGCTCAATTTCGTTTCTTTTTATGGCTGAGTAATATTCCATTGTATATATGTGCCACATCTTCTTTATCCATTCATCCGACGATGGGCACTTAGGTTGTTTCCATCTCCGGGCTATTGTAAATAGAGCTGCAATGAACATTTTGGTACATGACTCTTTCTGAATTCTGGTTTCCTCAGGGTATATACCTAGTAGTGGGATTGCTGGGTCATATGGTAGTTCTATTTGTAGTTTTTTAAGGAACCTCCATACTGTTCTCCATAGTGGCTGAACCAATTCACATTCCCACCAGCAGTGCAAGAGTGTTCCCTTTTCTCCACACCCTCTCCAGCATTTATTGTTTCTAGATTTTTTGATGATGGCCATTCTGACTGGTGTGAGATGATATCTCATTGTAGTTTTGATTTGCATTTCTCTAATGATTAATGATGTTGAGCATTCTTTCATGTGTTTGTTGGCAGTCTGTATATCTTCTTTGGAGAAATGTCTATTTAGGTCTTCTGCCCATTTTTGGATTGGGTTGTTTATTTTTTTGTTATTGAGCTGCATGAGCTGCCTGTAAATTTTAGAGATTAATCCTTTGTCAGTTGATTCATTTGCAAATATTTTCTCCCATTCTGAGGGCTGTCTTTTGGTCTTGTTTATGGTTTCCTTTGCTGTGCAAAAGCTTTGAAGTTTCATTAGGTCCCATTTGTTTATTTTTGTTTTTATCTCCATTACTCTAGGAGATGGGTCAAAAAGGATCTTGCTGTGATTTATGTCATAGAGTGTTCTGCCTATGTTTTCCTCTAAGAGTTTGATAGTTTCTGGCCTTACATTTAGGTCTTTAATCCATTTTGAGCTTATTTTTGTGTATGGTGTTAGGGAGTGATCTAATCTCATACTTTTACATGTACCTGTCCAATTTTCCCAGCACCACTTATTGAAGAGGCTGTCCTTTCTCCACTGTATATTCCTGCCACCTTTATCAAAGATAAGGTGACCATATGTGCATGGGTTTATCTCTGGGCTTTCTATCCTATTCCATTGATCTATCTTTCTGTTTTTGTGCCAGTACCATACTGTCTTGATTACTGTAGCTTTGTAGTATAGTCTGAAGTCAGGCAGCCTGATTCCTCCAGCTCCATTTTTTGTTCTCAAGATTGCTTTGGCTATTCGGGGTCTTTTGTGTTTCCATACAAATTGTGAAATTTTTTGTTCTAGTTCTGTGAAAAATGCCAGTGGTAGTTTGATAGGGATTGCATTGAATCTATAGATTGCTTTGGGAAGTAGAGTCATTTTCACAATGTTGATTCTTCCAATCCAAGAACATGGTATATCTCTCCATCTGTTTGTATCATCTTTAATTTCTTTCATCAGTGTCTTATAATTTTCTGCATACAGGTCTTTTGTCTCCTTAGGTAGGTTTATTCCTAGATATTTTATTCTTTTTGTTGCAATGGTAAATGGGAGTGTTTTCTTGATTTCACTTTCAGAGTTTTCATCATTAGTATATAGGAATGCCAGAGATTTCTGTGCATTAATTTTGTATCCTGCTACTTTATACTTGGTCAATTCTAATTTATAAAATGTTTATCACCAACCTGCACTTGCAATAGGAATTCTACACTCCAATATAATATTAGCAGCACAGAGCAGTTTATAGTGTCTGTACCTCAAGAATGCCTGAGTTCTAGTCTAAACTTTTCCACTATCTGGCCATATGGCTTAAGGTAAGTCAATTGGGCCTGAGTTTTTTCATTTGTAAAATGGGGTTGTCCATGACAGATGGTTGTGAAGGTTACTTCTAGATATAAAGTTCTGTGGTTCTAAGAACTTAGATGTAATTCAGGATAAAATTGGCATCTATGGAAGGTTTCTGAGTCATGATTTGATGAAATCTCATCTTTTCAGTACCATTAAATAGTTACATTGACTCTGCAATGATCCTAGGCAATTAGTCAAACTCCCTATTGAGTTGGGAAGACAGTTTTTTTCACACAGGTTAGACAATTTAATCTACCTTTGAGTAAAAGCATTACTGTCCCCTTCAGTAAAGTTTTTGTTTTAAATAAATGATTTTGATCTTAACTGACAACTTTACACTCCCCAGTTCAGGACACATCTAATGCTTAAAGTAATGCCAACCTTTATCTGGGTAAGTCTTCTATTCTTTTAGATTCAAAGCTATGGCTAGGAAATAAGATGCATTAGGAGATATTCATGTGACAGAACCAAAGAAAAGCTCTTTGTATTACTATAACAGAAAAGGCAACTGGGAGCTCAGGCTGAGACATCAGATACGTAAATCAGGCTGCTGCCAGATTCTATCCACTGAGTCAATCCAGCCTTGGCTGGCTGTCTACTGACTACCCAGCTGGGGGATTATCTGAAGACATGCTTCTCACCTTCTCTCCTTGGCTTCAGCACTTTGTATGTCATTTCCGTCAGGATCTGTAGAGATCTAGGAAGGAGATGAAACTCAAATCAACCATTTTCCCTTACTAACAACTTAGGTAAATTACTTATCTGGGGGGAAAGGTTGAAGTTGTTGCTTTAAATGTGGTTTGGAATTGTTGGTACATTTCAGCCATCCATCTTATTCGTTTTCTCTATAACTACTAAGAATTGAAAGTTGACTGCAGAAAATAGAATAAAATTATTCTTCTAAATACAATGGAAGCTGTTACCATAGAGAAGAGGATCAAATGCTCTTATGACAGAAGTTTACATGAGCAATGAATTTAAGTTCTGAGAATATTAATTATGAGGTGTTTTAAAGTTATGACTTTTGTTACTAAAGGTTTTAAAGTTATCCTTGGGGATACTCTCCTATGTTGAAGGTTAAATCACACTTGACTATCTCTTTATGACGTGATCTATTAGACAATGGGAAAAACAAACTTCTTACACTGTAGGGTTAACAGATATTTACTTGGAAGATTTTGAAGATAACTTGAATCATAGTGTTTGTTGTATGTTTTGGTCGTGAATTTATTTTGCCTCAAATAAGTAATAGTTTTAAAATTTATTTTCTGATACTTGAGTATTATATTTTCCATAGGTATAATCCTACTAAAAGCTGTATGTTTAGTTTTCAGTACTCAATTTGAAAGGGAATTAAGAACATGTAAGGTGGATAGCCTCATCCGCCAGAGGGCAGACAGCAGAAGCAAGAAGAACTACAATCCTGCAGCCTGAGGAACAAAAACCACATTCATAGAAAGATAGACAAGATGAAAAGGCAGAGGGCTATGTACCAGATGAAGGAACAAAATAAAACCCAAGGAAAACAACTAAATGAAATGGAGATAGGAAATCTTCCAGAAAAATAATTCAGAATAATGATAGTGAAGATGATCCAGGACCTCGAAAAAAAAATGGAGGCAAAGATCGAGAAGATGCAAGAAATGTTTAACAAAGATCTAGAAGAATTAAAGAACAAACAAGCAGAGATGAACAATACAATAACTGAAATGAAAACTACACTAGAAGGAATCAATAGCAGAATAACTGAGGCAGAAGAACGGATAAGTGACCTGGAAGACAGAATGATGGAATTCACTGCTGCAGAACAGAATGAAGAAAAAAGAATGAAAAGAAATGAAGAGAGCCTAAGAGACCTCTGGGACAATATTAAACGCAACAACATTCGCATTATAGGGGTCCCAGAAGGAGAAGAAAGAGAGAAAGGACCCAAGAAAATATTTGAAGAGATTATAGTTGAAAACTTCCCTAGCATGGGAAAGGAAATAGCCACCCAAGTCCAGGAAGCACAGAGAGTCCCATACAGGATAAACCCAAGGAGAAACATGGTGAGACACATAGTAATCAAATTGGCAAAAATTAAAGACAAAGAAAAATTATTGAAAGCAGCAAGGGAAAAATGACAAATAACATACAAGGGAACTTCCATAAGGTTAACAGTTGATTTCTCAGCAGAAACTCTACCAGCCAGAAGGGAGTGGCATGATATACTTAAAGTGATGAAAAGGAAGAACTTACAACCAAGGTTACTCTACCCAGCAAGGATTTCATTCAGATTCAATGGAGAAATCAAAAGCTTTACAGATAAGCAAAAGCTAAGAGAATTCAGCACCACCAAACCATCTCTACAACAAATGCTAAAGGAACTTCTCTAAGTGGGAAACACAAGAGAAGAAAAGGACCTACAGAAACAAACCCCCCAAAATTAAGAAAATTGTAATAGGAACATATATATAAAAAATTACCTTAAATGTGAATGGATTAAATGCTCCAACCAAAAGACACAGGCTTCCTGAATGGGTACAAAAACAAGACCTATATATATGCTGTCTACAAGAGACCCACTTCAGACCTAGGGACACATTCAGACTGAAAGTGAGGGGATGGAAAAAGACATTCCATGCAAATGGAAATCAAAAGAAAGCTGGAGTGGCAATACTCATATCAGATAAAATAGACTTTACACTAAAGCATGTTACAAGAGACAAGGAAGGACACTATGTAATGATCAAGGGATCAATCCAAGAAGAAGATATAACAATTATAAATATATATGCACCCAACATAGGAGCAACTCAGTACATAAGGAAACTGCTAACAGCTCGAAAAGAGGAAATCGACAGTAACACAATAATAGTGGGGGACTTTAACACCTCACTTACACCAATGGACAGATCATCCAAACAGAAAATTAATATGGAAACACAAGCTTTAAATGACACAGTAGACCACATAGATTTAATTGATATTTATAGGACATTTCATCCAAAAACAGCAGGTTACACTTTCTTCTCAAGTGTGCATGGAACATTCTCCAGGATAGATCACACCTTGGGTCACAAATCAAGCCTCAGTAAATTTAAGAAAATTGAAATCATGTCAAGCATCTTTTCTGACCACAACGCTATGAGATTAGAAATCAATTACAGGGAAAAAAATGTAAAAAACAAAACACATGGAAGTTAAACAATACGTTACTAAATAACCAAGAGATCACTGAAGAAATCAAAGAGGAAGTCAAAAAATACTTAGAGACAAATGATAATAAAAACACGACAATCCAAAACCTATGGGATGCAGCAAAAGCAGTTCTAAGAGGCACGTTGATAGCAATACAATCCTACATCAAGAAACAAGAAACATCTCAAATAAACAATCTAACATTACACCTAAGGGAGCTAGAGAAAGAAGAACAAAGAAAACCCAAAGTTAACAAAAGGAAAGAAATCATAAAGATTAGAGTAGAAATAAATGAAATAGAACTAAAGAAAAGGATAACAAAGATAAATAATACTAAAAGCTGGTTCTTTGAGAAGATAAACAAAATTGATAAACCATTAGCCAGACTCATCAAGAAAAAGAGGGAGAGGACTCAAATCAATAAAATTAGAAATGAAAAAGGGGAAGTTACAACAGACACCACAGAATTACATAGCATCGTAAGAGACTACTACAAGCAGCTCTATGCTAATAAAATAGACAACCTGGAAGAAATGGACAAATTCTTAGAAAGGTATAACCTCCCAAGACTGGACCAGGAAGAAATAGAAAGTATGAACAGACCAATCACAAGTAATGAAATTGAAACTGTGATTAAAAATCTTCCAACAAACAAAAGTCCAGCACCAGATGGTTTCACAGGTGAATTCTATCAAACATTTAGAGAAGAGCTAACACCCATCCTTCTCAAACTCTTCCAAAAATTTGCAGAGGAAAGAAAACTCCCAAACTCATTCTATGAGGCCACCATCACCCTGAAACCAAAACCAGACAAAGATGTCAAAAAATAAGGAAACTACAGGCCAAAATCTCTGATGAACATAGATGCAAAAATCCTCAGCAAAATACTAGCAAACAGAATCCAACAACACATTAAAAGGATCATAAACCATGATCAAGTGGGATTTATCCCAGGGATGCAAAGATTCTTCAATATATGCAAATCAATCAATGTGATACACCATATTAACAAATTGAAGAAGAAAAACCATATGATCATCTCAATAGATGCAGAAAAAGCTTTTGACAAAATTCAACACACATTTATGATAAAAACTCTCCAGAAAGTGGGCATAGAGGGAACCTACTTCAACATAATAAAGGCCATATACGACAAACCCACAGCAAACATCATTCTCAATAGTGAAAAACTGAAATCATTTTCTCTAAGATCAGGAACAAGACAAGGATGTCCACCCTCACCACTGTTATTCACCATAGTTTTGGAAGTCCTAGCCATGGCAGTCAGAGAAGCAAAAGAAATAAAAGGAATACAAATTGGAAAAGAAAAAATAAAACTGTCACTGTTTGCAGATGACATGATACTAAACATAGAGAATCCTAAAGATGCCAGCAAAAAACTACTAGAGCTAATAAGTGAATTTGGTAGAGTAGCAGGATACAAAATTAATGCACAGAAATCTCTTGCATTCCTATACACTAATAATGAAAAATCTGAAAGAGAAATTAAGGAAAACCTCCCATTTACCACTGCAACAAAAAGAATAAAATACCTAGGAATAAACCTACCTAGGGAGACAAAAGACCTGTAGGCAGAAAACTATAAGACACTGATGAAAGAAATTAAAGATGGTACCAACAGATGGAGAGGTGTACCATGTTCTTGGATTGGAAGAATCAATATTGCGAAAATGACTCTACTACCCAAAGCAATCTACAGGTTCAGTGCAATCCCTATCAAATTACCAATGGCATTTTTTACAGAACCAGAAGAAAAATTCCTAAAATGTCTATGGAGACACAGAAGACCCTGAATAGCCAAAGCAGTCTTGAGGGAAAAAAATGGAGCTGGAGGAATCAGATTCCCTGACTTCAGACTATACTACAAAGCTACAGTAATCAAGACAATATGGTACTGGCACAAAAACAGAAATATAGATCCATAGAACAGGATAGAAAGCCCAGAGATAAACCCATGCACATATGGTCAACTAATCTACGACAAAGGAGGCAAGGATATACAATGGAGAAAAGACAGTCTCTTGAATAAGTGGTGCTAGGATAACTGGACAGCTACATGTAAAAGAATGAAATTAGAACACTCCCTAACACCATACAGAAAAATAAACTCAAAATGGATTAGAGACCTAACTGTAAGACGGGGCACTATAAAACTCTTAGAGGAAAGCATAGGAAGAACACTTTTTAACATAAATCACAGCAAGATCTTTTTTGATCCACCTCCTAAAGGAAATAAAAACAAATATAAACAAATTGGACCTAATGAAACTTAAAAGCTTTTGCATAGCAAAGGAAACCAAAAACAAAACGAAAAGGCAACCCTCAGAATGGGAGAAAACTTTTGCAAATGAATCATCAGACAAAGGATTAATCTCCAAAATATATAAACAGTTCATGCAGCTCAATATTTAAAAAAAAAACAACCCAATCCAAAAATGAGCAGAAGACCTAAATAGACATTTCTCCAAAGAAGACATACAGATGGCCAAGAAGCACATGAAAAGCCGCTCAACATCACTAATTATTAGAGATATGCAAATCAAAACTACAATGAGGGGCTTCCCTGGTGATGCAGTGGTTGGGAGTCTGCCTGCCGATGCAGGGGACGCGGGTTCGCGCCCCGGTCTGGGGAGATCCCACATGCCGCGAAGTGGCTAGGCCCGTGAGCTGTGGCCGCTGAGCCTGCGTGTTCGGAGCCTGTGCTCTGCAACCGGAGAGGCCACAACGGTGAGAGACCCGCGTACCGCAAAAAAAAAAAGAAAAAAAAAAAAAACTACAATGAGGTATCACCTCACAACAGTCAGAATGGGCATCATCAAAACATCTACAAGCAACAAATGCTGGAGAGGGTGTGGAGAAAAGGGAACCCTCTTGCGCTGTTGGTGGGAATGTAAATTGATACAGTCACTATGGAGAACAGTATGGAGTTTCCTTAAAGAACTAAAAATAAAATTACTGTATGACCCAGCAATCCCACTACCGGGTAAATACACAGAGAAAACCATAATTCAAAAGACACATGCACCCCAATGTTCATTGCAGCACTATTTACAATAGCCAGGACATGGAAGCAACCTAAATGCCCATCAACAGACGAATGGATAAAGAATATGTGGTACATATATACAATGGAATATTACTCAGACATAAAAAGGAATGAAACTGGGTCATTTGTAGAGATGTGGATGCATCTAGAGACTGCCACACAGAGTGCAGTAAGTCAGAAAGAGAAAACAAATATCTTATATGAACGCATATATGTGGAACCTAGAAAATGGTACAGATGAACCAGTTTGCAGAGCAGAAATTGAGACACAGATGTAGAGAAGAAATGTATGGACACCAAGGGGGGAAAGCGGTGTGCGGTGGTGGTGGTGGTGGGATGAACTGGGAGATTGGGAATGACATGTATTCACTGGTGTGTGTAAAATGGATGACTAATAAGAAAATAAACAAATAAATAAACATTAAAAAAAAAGAACATGTAAGGTTATAGAAAAATGGAGAACCTAGGAAAAAAAGACTAGAGACAAAAAGAAAGATCAGATTTCGAAAAAGACAATGATGGGTTTGAGCAGGGATCTGTTGTGTGTGGGTAATTAATACTAGAAAAAATAAGTATCACAAAATAAGATAAGGAAAAGGTGATATCGCTGGATAGATATGAAAATGGATAGATGAATCTGGGGATATAAAGCGGGGTCAACTGCTGAGCTGGCAAGAATGAGAACTGAGAGTTGGCCAGGGGGTAGTCTGTGATGAGACCAAACTTTGGGGGTCTCAGTGGAGTCCCGCAAGAATCAAAGCAATGAGCATGGGCTAGTGTTTTAAGGAAAGATTGATGAGGACAACCACTTGAAGGCCAAAAGAGTATTTTGTTACTGTTTTTGTTTGCTTACTTTAAGGTAGGAGATGTTGTATGGAAAAGGGAAAAAGCAAGGGAGAGGTAGAAATTGTAGATGAATAAAGAAAGGGTCATTAGGAATGGGTTCCTGAAGGGAAGAGGGAAAGGTGAGATTGGAAGTCGAGGTATAAGAGTTAGCCTTGGCGAAGAGGACACTTCCTTCTCAGGTTCTCACAAAAAGGCTGTGGCATTTTTGGATGTAGGAAGTATATTCCTTTTGTACTCAACACTGAGGAGATATTTAGTAAAATACTGCAAAAAAAAAAAAAAAAGCTGGCCACAAATCAATAGAGTTTCTTTTTTTTTTTTTAATCAGATAATGGTATCATATGTTCTCCACTGAGTGCAAAACCAAGAGAAATGAATGTCAGTCAAGATATTATCAAAGGAAATTACCAATGCTATCCCTTTTTGGAGTTTTTCTTGAAAAGGACATATTTGAACCTGGCTGAAATAGATTGATTACGGTCATGGCCTCATGTTATTACTGATGGGCTGGGTCAGGTGACTTTGGAAAGCTACATTTCAGGCTCAGAAGACTGAATGTGTGAAGGCATAGCCAGGCTAGACAAAATCAGAGGGTGCTGTTTTTTCATGAAAATAAATGGATGCCAGGAAACCAGGATTTTAATTCCAGTTTGATCACTAATTATTTCCATTTTTTGGACAAGGATTTTAACTCTTATAAGTCTTAGTTTCCTTTTTCATAAAATTAAGGGTGTGGTCCTGACAGCTAAGATTTTCTTAGCCTTAAAAATAAAATGATTCTAAAATTGTGCAGTATATTGGCTATTTTGCTCATGGTAAAGTCACAGAATGTGTTTGTTCTTTATGAAGGTTTCCCTTGCTTGAATTTTATGAAAACATTTTGTATGCTATCTGACTAATTTGGAACATCTGATATCTTTGAAAGTATTATAAAAACTCAATTGATGCTGCGTGGGTAGATGCTAAACTTAGCATCTTTCTAAACTTAGAAAAGACTAAATCAGATTCCCTTCATATTAAATCTTTCTTTGCCTGTAAGTTTCCTTCACTTGGAAGCTGCAGTAACTCAGGCTACACGTAACCATTTGAGAAATTGTTATTCAGAAGCATTCCATTTCCTCTTGGGAGTTGGAAGAGTTAATGCAGTTAAAAAGTTTGACGCAGCTTAGACCTTCTTGGGTGTCTAGTTTTATGGTTTTAATAGTCACTTTAGCCCTCCAAATAAGTCACTTCAAACTATCATTTTAGGCAGAAAATATCACTAATTGCAGTTTGGTTGAATTAATTATCATGTGTCATTTAATCATTTGAGTAGACTTCCCTACTAGACTATGAACTCCACGGAGATAGAAATGTGCCTGTTTTTGCTCATCCATGTATCATGCCCCTTGTAGTTACTACAGTGCTTACACATAGTGCCTGCTGAGTAGATATTTGTTAAATGAATGAATGATTTGAGTTTACTTCTATAGAGTTGTTAGGCACTAAAAATTCATGATTCAAATGTTCTTTTCCACTTGAAGATTTGTAGTCATAAACCACTTTATATTTGAAAGTGATTGTATAAAACTACAATCTTGTACAACAGCATTTAATTTTGAAGAATGTCTTACTCAAGACTTTTTATGTCCACTTTGGATTCTGCCTTGAACTCTCTTCAGATTATTGAGCCAGACAGATGAAACATGGAATAGTCAGATTAAAAGGGACAACATTTATTAGGAGCAGAAGAGTGGCTGGAAATTCAGGAAGTCTTTGCCTATTGGTGCCTTTCTGTAGTCATTTCTTCAGAAGGGCCCCAATCCCTTGTCTTTCTGATCACAACTTCTTTACCTACTCTCATCTTCCCCCTTCATCACATACAGATTTCTCTTTTCTTCATCTCTCCAACAGCTGTCCTATTTTCCCTACTTCACTCAGTATATTAATTACTTCTTGGTTTTTTTTCTTTCTACCCAAATGTGGAGGGCAGGGACACCATTTCAGCATTGTTGCCTACAAGCTCTGTGGAATTGCTGGTGAATATGACCCACAGTTCATTCTTGCCAGTGGAGCTGGAGCCCTTCTCGACGAAGGACCAGGACTCCACCATCTTTGCGCCACTTAAATCCAATTTGCCGACTTCACCGATGTGTCCTGTAGTTCTTTACCTCATCACTAGGTGATTCCCTGTTCTGATATCTCATTGCTGTTGTTCCAGTACCACTTGCCTTGATGTTGCAGTAACTTTTGGGGCGAGGGGATAAAATAAGAGGTGTTCATGAATGTGATCTGGGACTTAAAGAGTGTGTATGCATTTATTCAACAGTTATTGATTTGGCACCCATGGTGTGCCAGGCATATTACATAAGTGGAGCAACCATAAGGTAGGTGACTCTAGCTGGTGTTAGAGTGGATGGGGCTTGGAGCAGAGATCATTCTTCCCTCTCCCATCTCTTGTGGTTATGGCCAGGGTGCCCCATTACTGGCAGTTTCATGTGGGTCTTATGTTGTCTTTCCAATGTGCCAGTTTAAGGATTTCTGACAACCACCTTTTTAATGCTTATTTTGTGACAGATGATCCAAGAGAGCCGGTTTCTCATAGAAATGGCAGACACAGTCCAGGAAAAGATCGTGCAGTGTCAGAAAGCAGGTAACCTTCCCCCCTTGCCCCCATTTCGTTTAGAAACCATAATGATGATTTTTGGCAGACTTTTAAAGTTTAACTGTACTTTGAGTTACACTGAAGCCTTTGTTTAGTACAGAAGAGATCTACGTGATAGTAGGTAGGTGGTCTGTGTGTATATAGAGGGGGTATCTGAAGATGTCTAGAGAGGTGAGGGTTTCTGAATTTACTTTTGTGATTTGGGAACCGATCAAAGCCTTTTATTACTGATATGGAAACTGTGGTTTCACATTGCCCCTTAAGAAACACTTTATTTTTACAGTTTGAACCATAATCTTGTTAACCTTCTAGGCTTTTGCCTCATTTACTTGTCCTCATTTTAGATTTGTTCCTTCTTTAAGGGTGGGATGGGTCACATGTCTCTGATGGCCCATTGCTGTGTTTATTTACTTTCACTTCATCCACACCCCAGTACTTTTATCTCTCTTGGATCCATGTTCTCCCTGGTCCACACACACACACATTAGTGATTGCAATAAGGAAGATGACACTGACAGTTGCTTGTTATATATGCATCTGATACACTAAGCACATATGCTATGTTATTTAGTTCTCATAACAACTCTGCAGTGTCATCATCATTATATCCAATCTAGAGATGAGTTATCTGAGATTCTGAGAGATTGAGCGAATTACCCCAAATCCCATATCAACACGTGGTAGAGGTGACCTTTGAACCCAGACCAAACTTTGAAAATGGTGCTATTCGCTACTGATCTGGAGGCTTAAATGTTTCCGTTGACAGGAAGCACGAAAATAGTAACAATACGAAATACTTATATTATGCTCCTATGTACCATGCACTACTTTGAGAGTTTTGTATGTATTGACTCATTTAATCTTCACACAATTCCATGAGGTCAATACTCTTGTTATCACCATTGCACCATTGAGGAGACTTAATGGCAGAGAGTTTCAGGGATTCGCTCATGCTCACGTAGCTAGTCAGTGGTAGATCCAGAGTGTAGGTCTGGGCTCTGCAGCCATGCTCTTACTATGTACTGGGCTTGTGATGTTAGCGCCAGGAAAGTTAATGTGGTTTTAGGCTGCATCAATACAAGCCTAGTCACTAGAACTAGGAAGGTGGTGGTAAAACCCTATGTCATGTGGGCAACTTCAATCCCATTTTGAGAACAATGTTCCTGGGTGTCATCCTTAAAGAGAAATTATAATAAGCTGAAACATGTTAGAATGTTTAATCTGGAGAAGGGAAAACTCTAGTAGACTTTATCCAACATCTTTCTTCAAATATTTAAAGGGCTGTACTGTGGAACAGAGATTAGACCTTGTTGTTCTGAGGCTAGCTAGCACCAAGGAGTAGAAGTTTCAGGGAGACAGACTGGTTTGATATCAGTCACAGCTTTCCAAAGATGGAATGAGCTTTCCAGAAGAAAGTGTGATTCCGATCTCTGAGGTGCTAAGACAAAGGCTGGAGAGAAAGATGATGGTGATGTTTTTTATAGTATTCAAGCTTGGGAGAATGGTTTAGCTAAAAATAACTTTAAGGCCATTCCCAAATCTGACACATTTGGGTGTTTCCAGGAATGCTATTTTACAAAAGCTTTTTATTTTTACTCAACATTTACTAATTACCATTGTTATCTATGTGGGCTCCAGGCCTACTGTCAAGCCATATGGATGGTTCATAAGGCAAAGTAAGATATGTGCATCCTTCACATATGGTAGCCATTCACACATTACACCATTTTATATAAAAACCAGGCAGAGAACAAACAAGATGGATGCCACCTGTTGAAAGAATTTGCTTCTTCACTTCTCATATCTTTGTCTATGACCCCTTGCTATTTCAAATCTAATTTAATCTAATGCATTGATTATTTTTAGTTTCCCTTTAAGGATAGCCATTTGGTGGTGATGAACAGAATAAGGAGAATTCAATTTTGGGATTTAGAAATTATGAGAAGGACAGAAATGGGAAATTATATTTTTACTGATAATATTTTCACAATAAAATGCCTGTTTTTCTGAAATTTATACAAAGAATTCTCTTATGTTCTCTTTTTAAAGGGATGGAGTTCCATGAGGAACTTCATAATCTGGGGGCAAAAGAAGGCTTGAAAGGAAGAAAACTCAACAAAGCAACTGAGAGCTTTGCTTGGAACATTACAGTACTGAAGGTAAATGAAGTATTCAGGTGCTCCTTTGTCTTTATTTTTCTCCTCATCTCTCCAATGTGTAGAGAAGCGTCAGTGGTTAAATACAGTGACTTGAATTTTTAATTAACACTTGACCTAATTAATTTGTGCTCTAAGTGACGGGAGATGCATACTGGGATTAACACACGTTTTGCCATAATAGGATAATGAGTTTTGTGGTGGAGGCAGAAGACAGCACGACCTAATTTTATTACCTGGTGTTTGTGTGTGTGTGGTTTACTCATACTTCTTCTAGTCAAGTCAATATGGCTCTTCTGGTTTGTGGAAAGAATAACACAAAATGTTGCTGGAGAAGGATCCAGCACAAGTGACTTGGAAAAGCTTTAAACTACAGAATATCTGGAGCCATTTAGGATTATTTGATTTTAGGAAGAGTCTCTATAAATACATTTATTTTTGCAAAAATTTTGGAAGTCAGTTTTTTGAGATTATGTTTTGCTCACTGAAAATTAATTTTAGGACTTCAAAGTAAAGACGCCACTTTTCATATTTTGTTACATGAATGGACAAATGATTTAGGCAGTTGGAATAGCTTATTCTTAGTAGTGTGATGGAGAAAAACAGCCACAAACAAAATTAATAATTGCTGACATTTAAAAAACACTGATGCACCAGGCGCTGTTTTACAAGGTTTATATGAATTAACATTTTAATACTTTCATTAACTCAATACTGTTATTATTCTCATTTTAAAAGTGAGAAAACCAAGGCACTGAAAACTTATGTATATTACCCAAGGTCACTCAGCTAGTAAATGGTGGAGCTGGAGTTTGAACCCAGGCAGTTGGCTCCAGAGCCTGCTCTACAGAGAGATACTGCACATGTTTATGTGAAAGTGCTAGGTGAACTGTAATACATATCATAAATGTTTATTAAAAATTCAGTCCACAAATATTTGTTAAGCTCCTACTATGTACTGGGCTCTCTGCTATGCATTGGGAACCCATGAAGAACAAAAGCGATACAGACCCTGACCTCGTGAGTTAAGTCTGGGGGCAGGAGGTGGGGTGGGGGAAAATAGGTGTCATTTGCTTAAGAGGCAGGAACTATAGTGTTAATATAAACTATAGTGTTAATATAAAGGTGTTTTATAATACCTGAGTACAACATGGCAGTGTGAGCCCTGATACAGACGCTTTCTGTTCAGCGTATTTTTATGTGGGCTCACTAATGTGCTGATCACTGAGAAAGGAGCTACAGACACAAATATCAAAAAAGTAATACCTGGGCCTCCAGAACTAGTCTACTAGGGGAGACAGACATGTGACTAATAGCAGCCATTGATTATTCAACACTTCACATGTGACAAGCACCCATGACTAAGTAGTTCATGTATGTTTCCTCCTTTCCTCTTCACAACAACTGTGTGACATTGCAGCAACTCATGCTGACCCTCTCCATCTCACAGATGAGGAAACTGAGGCTCAGGAAGGTTTTAGTTTCTTACCTTCAGCTAGTAGGTGGCAGAACTGAGATGCTATATCATGCCCATCGTTCTAACCACTACCCTATCCTCCTGCCTCCTGAAAGACTCAATCCATGTGACTGAGTCCAGGCAGCCTAGTACAGGGGTGAGGGCACAGGCTCTGGGTGCAGACTGCCTGATAGCTGTGAGGCTTTAGCCAAGTTATGTAGTCTCTCTGAGGGTGATAATGATACCTACACCCCAGGTTTTATAAGAATGAAATGAGATAATACATATAAAAATATCTAAGTCACAGTGCACAAAACTTGACATTATATCTATACCTATACTATTATTGTATATATATGCTATTACTTTTGCCAGGGTGAGGATGACCATTGGGATAAAAGTCTTTTGGTTTTTCTTAATTTAAATTTAAATTAAAAAAACAACTAATTAATTTTTTTAAATTGAGGTATAATTGTTAGTTTCTTTGTTAACTTCTGACTGAAGCCCATTCACTGTTTTCTGAGGTTTGTCTGTGTGTTTGGTTTAGTGACAGGAACTGATTGCTAGATGGGGCCTAGCAAATGCTGTACAAATCGTTCTCGGACAGATCTTTTGAAACAGAATCAATCTTCTGTTATTTTAGCTCATGTACCAGCTACTAGTATTTCAGCTTGAGCACTAGGAACTTAAACAAGAATAGTGAACTTCTCCAAACTTCTATTTCCCTTCTCTCCCCCATTGCGTTTAGTGGGCCTGTTAATTATGTACTCT
>NW_006782487.1:622072-661770 GCF_000442215.2 Lipotes vexillifer | reverse complement strand
CTTTCCCCAAGTGCTAAACAAATGACCTCCTTGGAATTTGAATTTTTAGCTGAGGCACAAAGAGACCAGGCTTTTTTGGAGGTTGTGTACTCTAGTGGTGCCTCTCTGAGAGGAACCTCCTCTCTAAGGCTCTTCCTTTATTTCTTGTATCTTGGATCTGAAGTTCTTAGTTCCTTCTTTGTTCTCCAGTCTTCCTATTGATTTTCAATCTCCTAAAAATGCCCTTTTTCTTAAGTTTACTAGAGGCAATTTCCATTGCTTACAACTGGATGAATTAGTAACAACCGCATTGGTAAGACATAATCACTGAAATAGTAGGATATGTCAAGGCTCACCTAAAAATTCTGCATTGCTTACTGAAAAGGTTTCCTTACACACAATTTTTACAAGTACTCCTCGATATCTAGGGGAAGAGAATGATGATTGACCAATATTTGTTGAACATGTGTGTTCAAGTAGCTAAAATATTTAATTCCAATGCAATTTCCAACAAGTAAGGGAGGATCTACAAAAAATGAGGAATGTGTCCTCAGGAAAATGGTGGGTGGGCAGCATGGAGTGGTAGAAAGGGACATTGACTTTAAAGGAAACTGAGCTGAGACTAAAAAATAAATTCTTTGGTTTGTGTTTTCTGCAATTCAAAATTACATTGATCTGATATTAATATATGACAGAGAAGCTGGAGAAAAATTTGCAGAGACAAAGATGAATAGCTCTACAATATAACAAACATGAATTATACTTACAGAGTCCAGATTTTCCAAGCTAGAAATGAGGATTTATAATCCAGCAAGGAGACTGAACTCACAATGGTCCTGGAAGCTCCCATACCTGTGTTTTTCTTTCACTCATATTTTAGCACTATGCATGGGTCCAGAGTAGGGAATTGCTTAGCCGATCTTTTGCATCTCCCCACACTTTTGTCACATGCCAGTTGCCAACTATTACAGTCATTTTCCTCCTCTTCCTTTCTTTCTCTTTCACTTCTGAGCATAAAATTGAAGTCTTTAAATAGCTTCTGTGTTCGTTTGGGATGATATGATGATGCAGGTCTCAATGACTCAGTCTGCAGTGTCTTTTCCAGATAATCATTGGACAAAGATAGCTCTATCTCATCCCACCCTCACTCATTAACTGTTCCTTCCATCTGTCTTTTCTCCATGCTGTCCTTCATAAAAGAGTTTTGTTTGGTTATTAGCATAATATTAAAATCTTACAATGAAAATTTTTCCTGTTCTTTACGTCTTCCAGAAAGAGATACTGCAACTTCACCTGCACAGCCAGTTTATTGTAGTAAATTGTTATCAACCTTGGAAGTATTTTGCTAACGAGAATTCTGAGGGTCTCTTGGAAAATAGTTGTGAATTTATACTATATCACTTATAAAACCTAATGTATCATGAAGTGGAATTCGTTTAAAATTTTGGACTCTATCCAGAATGATTTAATTCTTTAAGTACAAAAAGAATTTCATTAAAAGGTGGTCACACCTATAAAACCAAAACTAGTAAGAACCTGAGAGTAACATTTTAGTGAGTTTCCCAATATATATTTTTCTAACTTGGCCTGTCGGCTATTTTAAGGAACTAAATTCCATTATCTTAACATTTTCAAAAGTTTGATGAAAAAATCAATTCTCCAAGCTAGAGAAGTGTCAAGTAGAGATATATAAAAAAAATTGAAGAAATATAATTAATAAACATTTTATTATAACGGAAAAGCTATGAAGTAGGTGATCACTAGAGCTTACAAATAAATAAAAGGGTTAAGAAGTGGCTGACTTCTTATTTGTTCATGAATTTCATTGATTACTAGTCGAATGACATGTGTTAAATAAATTATGAATAGATGATTTCTTCATCAATGGACACTTCTATTAATTGATGTGTATCTATACTTTCCCTAGATAGATTTCCAGCTTATAATTTAATGCATTTCATTGTATGCCACAAAAAAACTGGGTCTCTTTTATAGATTTATGTTCGGTAGATATGACTAATCTTTTTCCACCTAACTTTTTGGCTTTCTATCACTGCTTAAGCTTTGCTCCTTCTGTTTTTATCTTGACAACATTTTCATTTTCCTTGGGAAGAGCAGAGGCTAAAGCTCCTTGGGTACTTGTGTTTCTAATTCAGACAGATTCTCTTGCTCAGTCCCTAAATTTCAGGCCCTCACATCTCTGGGGAATCTTGCTACATAAGGGAAATTACATGGGTGTCAGTAATATGCTTTCTAATAGAGCCTGCAAACACATCTGAAGTCTTTGCTCATTGTTGAGAGGCAGGAAAAGAAGGGAAACAAGATTATGGGCTAATGGGAAAAGAAGTATGAGAAGAGGCATCCATCTCTGAAAGACTGAGTGACAGAAAAAATGGGGTCACCCTCAGCAGAAGGTCCGTAGATATTTTAAATCATTCTCTGAGATACTGTGTGTGTTGGGGTGATCCAACCAGGCTCTACTGGCGGCCATAGTGACTATGCCCCTGTGGGCTGCTCTGAGGTTATATAAAGAAGGAACATGTCCAGGGTCCTCCATGTCATCCACTGAGAAATTCTCCAATGGTGTTCTGTCAGCTGCTGGCTGTTGTTATAGTAGAGGCTGGAGAAAGGCTAGGTTTCTACCTGAGCCAACTCTTTCAGAAAAGAACAGCTACTTATGAAGTCTAGAAACAGACCTCCACTGACAGCAAGGCATTAATAATAAACTATTCTTCACGTTGATGTCACTATCAATTATTAAGAAACACAAAGTGGTCAAAAGTACAGACTCTGGAGCCAGATATTTTCTAGCTGTGTGGTCTTGGGAAGATTTCCTTTTGTCTCTATGCTTCTGAATCAATTAGAATATGCCAGATTGTGCTGTGGTAACAAAAATGAAAACCTCAGTGGCTTAAAACAATAGCTTATTTCTTGCTCACACTGTTTGCCTACCAGGGTCAGCAAGGGTCAGTTAGGAGCTCAGGCTAATGGGGACTCTACCTCAACTAATCCATCTATAATCCTAGAGGTAGGGAAGCACAAATTGGTTTTAAACTTTTCTGCCAAGTAGTGTCACATGTCTCTTCTGTTTAAATTTGACTGGCCAAAGTAAGTCAAATGGTCATATCTGACTTCAGTGGAGTTGGGAAAGTATATACTTCCTCAAGGAAGGGGAGCAGATGTTGGTGAATATAATCTAGTAGTGACAGGTTCCTCAGCTATATCCACCTTTAGTCATAGGACTAAATGAATTAATGTCTATAAAGTGGTATCTGAGATATAAGAAATGCTATGTAAGAGTTTGTAGGCATTCAGTGCTTACAGTGAGCAGTTAAGTGATTTTCACACAACATATTAAGTAATTTTAAGGGTCACCCTGTAAAGTTACTATTATTATACTCATTTTACAGATAGGAGAACTGAGACTTGAGAGGTTAAGTAACCTTCCTGTTGGCATACGGGTGCTGAGTGATGGAGCAAGGATCTAACTCCAAAGCCCATGCTGTTAGCCCATTATGCTAAATTGCCAGAGTATATATAGCCCCATAATAATGATGGCTTGTATTAACTGAGTACTCTGTGTCTCAAATATTATACTAAGTGCTTTATTATCTTCATCCAAGAGGGTGAGTGTCCTGTTCAGCTAACATGAGTATTCCAACCACCTTGACAGTGTATTCCTACAATGCAGAACAGTACTTTGAGAGCGTGTAGCTTGGGAACATCGATTCTCCTTGTTCTGACAGTACATTCATCAAGCAACTCTGTTCTCAACTTGGCTTCCCAAGAACACTTTTCCAGTGAAGATGGAATGAGTTGATCAAGTGACATAACTAGTCCCATCTGCCTGGCTGTCTCTTTGTAAATGAGTCAGTTAACTTCCTTTTTTAAAATCAGTCCATCTCCTATGAGCTTGGTTAGCGTGAATCAGCTCCCCAGGGCCTGATCACTGCCGAGTGATTGGATGCAACTGAGCCCCTGGACAGATACCACTGAGGTTAAGAAAACAAAACAAAATAACAACAAAAATACAAAAGCAGAAGGCCGGACCCACCTTGAGAACCCAGGGAAAGACGGGGGGCAAGTATCTCAGTGAATCATCGAGACAGACCCCTGTTTCTCTTGGACAGCTTTACTCTTTATTGGCTTTTAGTCTAGCTGTTGCCAGCCTCCGCATCTTGATGAGACAGAGGAAACTTAAGAGCCGTGCTGCCAGCAAAAACTTTGCAAAGACCATATACTCCTGTTCATATTCCTTCCTTTGCCCAGCGTCTACAGCCTCAGTTCTTCCTCCCAGAGCCTCCATCTTTCCTGTATCATCTAAGCTGTTAGAGCAGAAGTCCTGGAATCGTCTTCCTTTGAATAACAAACCTGAGTTGATTTAGAAGTGAGGTGAAGTCCCTATAGGTAAATTCCTCAGGTTTCACTAAGAAAGGAGCCTCCTGAGTGGCAAAGCTGAGGAGCCTTTAAGTCACCGATCTTGAGAAGCAAGGTTCAAAGGGTTTAAACAAAGTTTTAAATTCCATTACGTCTAAGGAAAATACTTCCTAGTGACACATGTAAAATAACAAATTCTTGGGCTGTGAATTCCCGTCTGTGTTATCTTAGAATTATGTAAGAGTTTAGACCTATAGAAAGTTGGACTGTGAGTCTAGGAATCTGCAACTGATTAATATAATTTTTAAAAATTATCTTCTCTGGGGCTAGATTTTCTCACCTAAAAATAAGACGAGACTGTATGACTGTTGGAATCCTTACACATCTTTACATTTTATGATTGTATGTTATTTTCAGTCTTTTTCTGTGGCTAAACTACATTACATTCTTAAAGACATTGATCCTTTTGTCACTAAACCTGTCAATAACATAAATCTTTCTGCTTATATATCTTCTCTGTTATGTCTTGCTCCAACCACTTTTTTTAAAACCCATGACACTATAAAACCCTAATTATACTCAGTTTCTATCCTTACTTCCCACAGTCTCCCACTATTATCCCTCCTACTGTTACTGAACTCAGGATTAGCTGCTCGCTGCTCAAAAGCCAGTAATTCGAGAGGCAAGTGTCAATAGAAGGGAAAGGTGCTTTAATCAGAAAAGCCAGCAGTCTGGGGAGAAGGTGGACTGGTGTCCAGAGACCAACTCTGAAGACTTTGCTCTGCCATGATGGTTTTTTAAGCGAAAATGGGGGGGAGGGATCTCAGTGAATCATTGAGAGAGGAGGTTGGGTCATCGTTCTCCACTGTGTGCAGTCCAGCTGACTTTTCAAATGTTATCTTGCCAGAGTGATCTGCCTGCAAGATTGCTTAGGGGGCTTTGGGGTAGAGGGCTAAACATTCTTTAACTACTTAATTTTTCTTTCTTACTTCTTTTTATCTATGAGAAATATCAACAGGCTAGGCAAGGCATGGTGTGCATTCGGGAAAGTATAAGTCAGGAGTTAGTTTCAATTGCTTAGTGATCTCATTCCTATAATTAGGTTCTTTTACAGTAGAAGGGAACAGAAATGGGCAAACAGGAAAGGGGCAAAAGAGATGCTTTTAATTCCCCGCTGTCAAACATCATTCCATTTTTATGGGATTGGGGTGAAGGTCCATCTTCTGTAACTTCTTTGTGCTGACATAGGGTGCTGTATTCTCAGAGTGAAAGATGTCAACATGGGTCTGTAGTATCTCTTTGCTGACAATTTTAGTTGCCTGCTTACACATGTGGGCAGAGCAAGCTACAATTATTTTGATGCCCACAAAGATATAGATTATTATGAGCAATAATGTTAATCCCATTCTCTTGAGGCTAGTTCTTGGAATTGTGCTAGCCATAGATTCAGTACTGCTCAAGATGGAGCAGCTTATGTCATGCCTTCTAGTGTCAGTTACAGTATTTGTAAAATGACTCAGGAATTTGCATCAGACACTGAGTCTGTGACTATTGTCCTAATCATTAACTATTCAAACCTGCTTTTTTGTGACTCTGGGAGGCCTGGGAGACTTCAGCTTTTCTACCAACAAGAGACAGAGGACATAGAGGGGCTTTTGTACTTGGTGGGGGTGTGGGGAGCCTGCAGGGTTCTGCTTGGTTCCGCTGCTGCTGTCTTCTCCCTTCCTGATTGATTTTTCCAAATAAGATGGTCTCTACCTACCATCTTGTTGGGAATTTTTTTCTGATTTTTTTTTATTGTGGTAAAATACATAAAACATAAAATTTACCATCTTAAGCATTTTTAAGTTCAGTGGTAATAAATATATTCATAATGTTGTGCAACTGTCATCCCATCCATCTCTAGAACTCTCCTCATCTTGTAAAACTGAAACTCTGTATTCATTAAACAATAACTCCCCGTTGCCCCCTCCTCCCCAGCCCCTGGAAACCATGATTCTACTATCTGTCTCTGATTTTTGACTACTCAAAGTACATAATATAAATTCAGTAATGCAGTACTTGTCTTTTTGTGACTGGCTTATTTCACTTAGCATAATGTCCTGAATGTTCATCCATGTTGTGACACAGGTCAAAATTCCCTTCCTTTTTAAGGCTGAATAATGTTCCATTGTATATAAATACCATATATACCACTCATCTGTTGATAGACACTTGGACACTTCCATGTTTTAGCTTTTGTGAATAATGCTGCTATGAACATGGGTGTACAAATATCTCTTTGAGACCCTGATTCCAATACTTATAGATATATACCCAGAAGTGAAATTGTTGGATCATGTGGTAATTCTATGTTTTTTGTTTTTTGAGGAACCACCATACTGTTTTCCACATCAGCTGTTCCATTTTACATTCCTACCAACAGTGCACAAGAATTCTGATTTCTCCAAATTCTCACCAACACTTATTTTCTGTTTTTTTGATAGTAGCCACCCTAATGGGTATGAGGTGGTATATCACTGTAGTTTTGATTTGCATTTTCCTAGTGATTAACGATGTTAAGCATCTTTTCATGTGCTTATTGACCATTTGTATATCTTCTCTGGAGAAATGTCTATTCAAGTCCTTTGCCCGTTTTTGAATTGGGTTACATGGGTTTTTTTGTTATTGAGTTTTCTTAGTTCTCTATATATTTCGAATATTAATCCTTTATCAGATATATGATTGGCAAATATTTTATCCCATTCTGTGGTTTACCATTTTACTCTAATGATACTGTCTTTTAATGCACAAAGTTTAAAATTTTTCATGAAGTCTTATTTGTCTGTTTTTTCTTTTGTTGCCCGTGCCTTTGGTGTCATATCCAAGAAATCATTACCAAATCCAATGTCATGAAATTTTGGCCTATATTTTCCTCTAAGAGTTTTATAGTTTTAGTTCTTAATTTAAGTCTTTGATCCATTTTGAGTTAATTGTTGTATATATTGTAAGGTAAGGGCCCAACTTCATTCTTTTGCATGTAGTTACCCAGTTTTCTCAGCACCATTTGTTGAAAAGAATATTCTTTCCCCATTAAATGGTCTAGGAACCCTTGTCAAAAATCATTTAATCATATTTATGTAATGGTTTATTTCTGGGTTGTCTATTCTATTCCATTAGTCTATGTGTCTGAGTTTATGCCAGTACCACACTGTTTTGATTACTGTAGCTTTGTAAGTTTTAAAATCATGAAATATGGGTCCTCCATCTTTGTTATTCTTTTTCAGGATTGTTTTGGCTATTCAGGGTCTCTCGAGATTCCATGTGAATTTTAGGATAGGTTTTTCTATTTTTGCAAGAACATCATGGGGATTTTGATAGGGATTGCATTGAATATATAGATTGCTTTTGGTAGTATTGACATCTTAACAATATTGTTTTCCTGTTGGGAATTTTTGCGAACAGAGTGATATTTTATTCTTTCTTTTGTTCTTCAAGGCCATCCTGCAGTGAAAATACTCAATAAACAGTATAGAGGTTCTAATAATTAAAGTCAGTTTATAATTCACAGAAGTTCTTCTACTCTGGAATTATAGATTATAGTCTGTTAAACTCCATAGGTTAAGTGCTCTATAGTAAAAAGCAAATTGTACAGAGTGGACCATATAAGTAGTCACTACCTTAAGATGTACTTGTCTGTCTGTTCACCTATCCAGCCAGCTAGCTGTGTATCTATCTACTCAAAGACCTACCTGTCAACCTAAAGAGGTTCCTACATTGTTAGGTTAAGTGTGTGCCTAATAGCTAGCAGAAGGAATGTTGTGTGTTGACCTAGTATATATCTTCTCTAGGTTACATTTATTTTAAAAATTTTCAGTTTATTTAAAAATGTATTTTAATTATTTGGCCTGTTAAATGTTTTTAAAATAATATTTTAATTTTGGTGAGCAGTTGTGGTACTTGTCATGCTGGAAATGTTTGGTAACTGCAGCTGGGAAAGGCAAAACAGTGATGATACCAAAATTGAGGATCTGATTCTAGTGGCAGCCGGTTTAGTCTCACTCAACTTAGCAAAAGCCTAGACTCACTTGTAATCTCAGCCAGCTTGCCTTACAATGCATGTCATTTTATCATCAGGAAGAAGGTGGCAGGTGAGAGAGAATGAATGGATAAGTACTAGAAAAACAACTCTGATCTCATGTGTCAGTACCATTATCTTTACACACAAAAGAAAATACTATTAGGCCTTAAGAAGAGTATGCCTTTAGAAGCCATAGCATCTATTCCAGGGGTTTTATAAGCTAAGTTTGAGGTATTTATACTCAGACTAGGTGTTTGAAAAGGTACTCCTAGACACATTTTTAGAACCTTGTTATTGTTTGGCTTATTAGTACAGAATAAAGATCTTTTACTCCATCGCAAGAAGTTGATTTAATTTATTTCCACTTTAACATTTATAAATAAGAAGGTGCACAACATAAAAGAGGCCTCTAATCCATAAATTAGCAAATAGTAATTTTGGTGTTTTTTTGGGTAAAACCACATTCATATATTCAGTAAATACCTCTAAGCCCCTATTGGGTTCTGAGTTTTATGCCTAAGAATGTACTCATGAATAAAAACATGGTCTTATGGGGCCATGAGACCCATAGTTGGGGCTGTCATTAATAATCACACACTGCATATTATATTCGTCACTGTGATGAGTGCTGTGAAGGAGAAGTATGAGAATGTGTGATGGGATTTTACCTAATGGGAGGTCAGGGAAGTCTTCCATGAGGAAGTACCAGTTGAACAGGCAGTAAATATCTTTAGCCTTTCATGGATTCCAAAACCCTGCCTTATATCTTGATGCTTGATGTTGCCAAAACAATCTGAAAATAATGTTGAAAAGAAAACAAATCAAAATAAAGATGTGGTAGACATCCTCAACTTGGTCTGTGGAGTTCTAAAATGCCTGCCTCGCTCATTACCACTCATTAGCATCGTAGCTAATTTGTTACTATATCAAATCTGGTCATGAGTCATATAGTTAATTACATGTGAATTTAATCATCTATCTCCTAAAAAATAATCTGCAGCAACATTCTCTGTCCATGTGTATCCATAAAATTCATTTGACAGCTTGTAGTTGTAGAGGAGGATGTTTAAAGGTTGGTTTTTGAGAGATTTCTGTGATTTAAAGCTGAAAAGATGCAGAGAGAGCATTAGAGAATATACAGTATGAACTGTATTAGTGTTAAAACAGTAGTCTTTTTTTAAAGAGTATAATTAATGCATGTATAATAATAAAAAATCACAAATCTAAAACGTTATTCCAAACAGCCCTTGTCCAACAATATAGGATGGTTCAGATGGAAAGTTAATGCTTCTTAGCAATAAGCAGGCCGGTTACATGGTGTCTAGATTTCTGCCTAGGGTGGCTGCATCCCAGCTGTGTTGCCTAGGAGTTTAGTATAGATAAAAGCCAGGCTGTTGATATGATTATGGAATCACAGACCACTTTACTTTATCTCCAGTAGAACTAAATTTAGTGTCTCTTGGGGGGGTCCATTTATTTTCAGATGAAAGCTGCACTTTGTAATGATTTTGAATAATTCAAAAATGGCAGAATCCAAATGAATAGATGCATCATAGACTTGGCTCCAACTTGTGAGGTTATGGAAGGTCTTGCTTTTCTTGCAGGAAAACTTTTTTTTTTTTTTTTTTTTTTTGCGGTACGCGGGCCTCTCACTGTTGTGGCCTCTCCCGTTGCGGAGCACAGGCTCCGGACGCGCAGGCTCAGCGGCCATGGCTCACGGGCCCAGCCGCTCCGCGGCATGTGGGATCCTCCCGGACCGGGGCACGAACCCGTGTCCCCTGCATCGGCAGGCGGACTCTCAACCACTGAGCCACCAGGGAAGGCCAGGAAAACTTTTTTTAGAGAAAATATGTTTCTTACACGCAGAGTCTTAGTCTAAGGTGAGTTTGATGTCCTTACTCTGTTAACTATTTTCTTCAATTATATGTGGAAAGAAAACATTGGTAGCAAAAGTGCTTCATTCTAATTTGTTATATAGCCCTTTTAGGTTTTTCAGACACAAGCTCCTCTTTTTTCCTTGTTACTCTAGGGAGAAGAAGATGGGATACATCTATCTATTTCCTTATTCTTAACCCAAATCAGAGCAGCGTGAGCTCACTACTCTGAATGTATATGTAAGTGTGGTGTGTGCATTGTCAGGTAAAGACAAACCCAGATTTAGGTAAAGAGAGATATTATTTAAAAGGATTATTGCAGTATGGGGAAGGGGACCATTGCAGTAAATAGGGAGAATGATCCTTCCATAAAATCTGTAAGCTTCTTAAAGGTCAGACAAAAACAATTTTTCTTTTACTGGAAGCGGCAAACAAGGCTAGAAGAACCAGGTCTGGGGAAAGGGTGGCTGAGTGGTATGATCCTGAGAGGCCATTAAGAAGGGGCTGAATGCTGACTCAGGCTGGGGAGAGGGTCAAAGATTGGGGCCTGAAGGGAGGAGAGAAGCTTAACTTAAGTTTGGCTCAGTCAGGGAAGCGTGTATTTTGTCCAAATTGGTTAATGGGTACAAACAGTTCAGCTAATCATTTCCGAAAGGGAACTTGGAGGGTCTGTGTCTGGCATAGGTAAACAAGGAGGGCATCGATGAGTCTTATCTAAGTCATATGGGGAAGGGTGGCTCTGGGCAGTAAGCCATTTCCTGGAACGCAGAATGCTGGGGTTTCTTAACCATCCCTGTTTTCCAAGAACATAGGGCTCGGATAAAGTTTAACATTGTCAACATACACACATACCTATAGAAATATGTGTATAAGAAATGTTATTGTGTGTGTGTGTATATATATGTATGTACACACACACACACACATATATATACATATCTGTAAATATTAATGTGTAAAGAACATTTTAGGGTAAGAATAATGAAATTAGATGTTACTCTTTTAAAGCCATATTGAAAAGATCATACTTTCCCTCAATCCAGAAGTGATTATCTTGCAGTTTAGTTAGACTTCTCTTATTTTAAGTAGATCTAGTGTGCTCAAATATACAGCGTGTATGAGATTACATATTCATAGTAACAGACTGGCGTTGGGTGTGGAGGGATTTTTTTCTCCTTTATTTCCCACTTCTTGTAAAACAATTTTCTATTTTTAAATCACTCCGCATATATTAGTGATACTTTAAGCATCTGTAATAAGTGGAGGTACCTTTTCACTAACACAGAATAATTGGGAACTGAATTTCCCATTTAAGGAAGAATCCATGGCTTTATGAGAAGATTAGTTATAGATTTTTTGGAAAAGAAATATCTTTGGATTTTAAAAACTAAGTTTAGTTTATTTAGGTTCATAAAAAAATCTACACGTAACTGTTCAGAAAAGTATTTGAATAAGAAAGAAACACTTATCATCATCATTATCGCTACAATCATCATATTAATGTTTTGAAAGAAGATAATTTTGGAAAGGAAAAGACTCCCTGTCACAGAACCATGACTTAAAATTGAGTCTTAAATTTTTGCATTATCATATGATTTTATGGAAAGGTTATCAAATTATTAGGTAGAAACTGCTTGCTTTCAGAGACAAAAAAGTATAGGTTTCTTTCTAGCTAAAGAGAATCATTCACTCTACAACAAAATACACTAACCCCTTCTGATTTGGTTTGTAAATCTGCCACGACAAAGCTGTGTCTTCTAAAATTAGCCAAACTCTTTGAGTGTTTATTTAAGGTACTATTCTCAATGGAGTTTTGAGTCAATGGACTCAGAGATGGAAAGTTCTTAAATTACTTCACAATGTATTCCAGGATAAAAAGATTGCAATCCAAATCTCTCAGAGGTACCCTTTAATCAACTAGAATACCCTAGATCTCCCAGTTGCCTGCTACTCAGCAGCTGACATTATGGAAAAACTAGAATTAAATGGGTTTGTAAATCCTGTTGCCTGAGAAATATTAATCTTGTGGGCCAAAAAAGAAGTTCCTGATCAATTCCTAACAAATCTAGTTTCAGAAAGTTGAGCTTTTTCCCTCAAACGTGCATTAAGAGATGTATTTCTCACATACATTTGAAATACACAAGATGCCTTAAAATTATGGCCTGGGTTTCAGCAGCCATTTATGATTGCTTTGGGTCAGAAATATGGGTTTGTCTCACTGTAATTTTCTACTTCTCCAGATTTAATTGAGCTTCACTTTTTTTTTTTTTAAAGCAGAAATATAGAGAGAAGGAAGGTTGAAAGTTTTAGAATTACTCGTGCTCTCTGGTGGGTACATTACTGAATCAGTAGTTTATTCCTTCAGACTGCTTTGATGAGTACATTTTGAACATCATGAAAAAGTCATACTGACGTTTGAGAGCTATAGACAGTTTATTTGCTGGTGAAATCTTGGCTGGTTGCACATGACTTCCTCATTCCTTTATCTTCCAGATGGTTCTTTACACTTATTAAAAATGTTGGAGGAAACAGATTCTTTTGTTTATTGTGGATTTGATATCAACCAAGAAACTGATACCCCAGCCTGCTAAAAAATGAAGCTGGCATGTAAATGCTCGTGTATGAAAAGTGTGTTTTAATTGTAGCTATGGCTTAATATTAAGTCTGAATAAATGAGACTAAAGATTCTTAACAATGTATATTGTGTATCCTCTGAGTCAGCCTATAGAGTCTTTTTATGCAATCTGAAACCAGAGAGGGAAAAACCAGCAACTTCCTTCCTCTTCTCTTTTATCTATAACACATTTTTGTCCGGGAGAGGAAGAATAGCATTGAAAGAAACAATTATGTGTATATATAGTGTGTGCTGTTTTTATATAGTGTGTGTGGTTGTGTGTGTGTGTGTGTGTGTGTGTGTGTGTGTGTGTGTGTGTGTGTGTGTGTTATAACATAGCCCCCTGACATACACTTATATTAAACAATCCATTTACTAACCTCACTCGTTGTAAGCTCTGTAATAATACATGTAGATATAATAATAATATTGGAGAAATGACATCTCTTCTGAGTTTTTGGTTATCTAAAAGTATCCTCAGTTGTTCTTGTGAAAAACATAAAAGTGTATAACAATATGATAATTACAAACATTGCCAGGGTGGAAATTCCATTTCTGAATTTTGGAAAGTACTGTCTTAGCTACTGAGTTACAGTTATATCACTCAGACTGAATCATTTCTGTCATCCTTCACTTACCAACCACCACCTTACAGATTATTGGGTTCGTCTCAGAAACATCTTATTCTTGAACTTCCTCTCTGGTCAGAGGGAAAGGGAGCAAATAGTAAAGTGATTACCACTGTTTTTACTCTTTAAATAACTGCTCCTGGGGAGGTCATTTCCTTTGGCTCCTTTGTCAAGGATACCCAGGAAGAGTTTTCACAGGAGACTCTCAACTACAGCTGTGGCCTCGATAATTAATCACATGAGACTTTATGAATTTCAGTGAAGTTAAATATCAGTACAACTAAAATTATCTTCCTGGAGCTCTTGATTGCACATTTCTACAGCAGCATAGTTTCCTTTTTGCAGCCCAAGGTTTAACAATCTGATCCTTGAATGGGTCAGAGCTGCTATGCAGTAATATTACCGTATGAGTTGTGTACTACACAGCTCTAGGGGGCGCCATTCCCTTTGAGCTTATGTGAATGGTGCCTTCAGGATTTGTCATATAGCTGCCATGAAATGGTCAATGTAATCATTTTTCTATCTCTAGACGTCTGTTTTCCATGAAGTTTTAGGGGAGTGTCCTTAAGTATTTATTACTTATATTAATTTTATTTATTGCCTACTACAGTGACTTTTCCTACTAAGATTTACATTTAGGAGAAGTCTTTAGTCATTTCCAAGGATCCATGCGCAGTGTGTGTCTTCTTGTGAACCTGCCACTTAATTTGTCTGTTGAAGTGCAGTAGAGAAGCTCGACAATCCAGAGTATTAGATACATCAGATGAGGAAATTTCATTTGTAGCTTAGCTAGGTCTTAACTTTAATTGGTTTTGACAACCAAACTTGGTTGATTCCATTTGTAACTCCAGATGACAGAAACAAGAGGCGTTGGAAAAATAATATCCAATCCTCTTTTCAAGTCTAATACAAGCTTGTGAGAGAAAATTTAATTAATATTTTTTTAATCTTCAGGAAAGAATGCTCTAAATTCATTTAAGAGGATTAAAAAACACAAACAAGCTTTTTTATTTTTTATTTTTTATTTTTTGCGGTACGCGGGCTGCTCACTGTTGTGGCCTCTCCCGTTGCGGAGCACAGGCTCTGGACGCGCAGGCTCAGCGGCCATGGCTCACGGGCCCAGCCGCTCCGCGGCATGTGGGATCCTCCCAGACCGGGGCACGAACCCGTGTCCCCTGCATCAGCAGGCAGACTCTCAACCACTGTGCCACCAGGAAAGCCCCAAACAAGCTTTTTTAACAGCCCAAGTAGACTTGAGTGAGAGAAGTGTTTTTTGCTGTTTGCCTGTCAGCCATAGGAACGAATTCTAAGTTCTTGGCCTGGTTAGAAGGTCCAGTGTGATGGGGCCTCTGTACAGCTCTGCACCTCCACATTTCACGCTCCCACTCTCCCACAGTTCTGTGGCTCCTGGACCTACTGGGCAGTTTCAGGACTCTGTGCCTTTGCACATGCTGTTCCTGCCAGTTGTAACGTTCTTTCTGTCCTCGGTCACCTGCCCAGCTCCGCCTCATCACTCAGTCCAGCACAGGGTCATCTATGACTTTTCTAGGGAAGCTTTCCCTGCTCTTTGCTCTCCATGCCCCCATTCTTCAATTTCCAACAAAACCACATCATCTTCCTTTTAGAAGTGCTGTATCTGTAGCTGATACACAGTTTCACTCCTGTATGGTAAGGATTTGTTCCTATGTCTCTTCCCGTAAGAGGTTGCGCTCCTTCAGGGCTGGGCCTGTGCCTCAGTGTGGTGCTGAGCTTAAGCTGAGAACACAGAGGATGACAGAAGCTAAGCAGCTTGTTCAAGAGAACATAACTGACTAGGAAGCAGCAGAGCTCGATGAGGACCTCCATCTGTGTGACCACTTGATGCCTGTGTGCCAGTTGGGGAGCTGGGTGTTTCTGCAGTTCTCGGCAGCTCCATTTCCTCATGGGCTTGGCATATTGTCCTCTTGCTTGCTCTTCCTACTGCTGGGTTGTGTCGTTTCCCCTGGCCTATTCCTCCCCATCTTTTCTGACCAGGGCATTCTGTCTTCACAGAACACAGGCAGGCACCCATGGGCACTAGATTGGTAATTTGGCTTTAGCTTTTTCTCTCAGGAGGCCCACTGCCCACTTTTACTTTTCTCATCGTCCAGGTACTCATGTTCTCTCTGTCCGGCAACTAGTGACTATTCTCAGGTTGTTTATAGAGTCACACAGTTTTCCAGATCACTGCTTCAGCTACTTCCAGCCGTTTTCCTCAGTTCATGCCACGTGAACGAAGTGTGCACACACATACACAAATATTCCGAGTACACATTACAGACACTTTTTGGTGGTCCTGTTCTATGTTTTACAACTAGTTCCCGCATTCAGTTTTTTTATTATTGCAATAGAAGCAGCGGGTGGTATGTTGTCAAGATGTATTTGCTGAACTGAATTGTTTGAATCTAAACCTGAAAAGATATTAAAAATTGCCCTACTACAATAAGACTTTAGACTATTGCCTTTATTTGCTTATAAGAGGATGAAAAAATATACTTTAATTATCTTTGGATTTTTTGTCTTTTTCCAGCATGGTTCACATATCATTAACAATCCAAGTGACTGAACTTTAGAATTTTTTATATGATCTTTTTTTAAAATCTGGGTAACTTTTATCTTTGAGTTCCTTCCTCCCTTTGTGAATCATCACCATCTTCATCCCTGTCACTCTTTAAATATTTATCAAGAGCTCATCATACACCTAGGGCTATAAATATGTGAAGATGCCTTGAGACTTTGCTCTCCTTTCTGGATTTCACTTATGCCCCAAATAGGCAGACCTTCTCCCACTGGTCTTTGTTACGCTTGTGGAAAAATCCGCTCATCTTGAGATCATCATTATTTTTATAATAACTTAGAGATTTATTGAAAAACAGCTTGTGTACACCAGAAAGAAATGGGACATTTTAGGGAATATTCACCTTAAAACTGGAATCAAGCATATGACTGGTTGAAATTGATGAATATGATTCTCTTAGAAATCTTTTTCTTAATACAGAAAGCACTTTAGCAACAACAACAAACAATAATAGCTAACAGTTATAAAATGCTTATCCTCTGCTAGACAGTGTTCCAAATGCTTCATACTTATTAAACCATTCAATTCTAATAACAACCAGATGGTATAGTACTACTAATATTTATGATTTACAAATGAGAAAACTAAGGGACGGAGAGGTTAGGTGATAGCTAACCTTTAACAAGGTCAACTAGCTAATGAGTGGCAGAGCCAGAATTGAAACCCAGGCTCTCTGGACCCAGAGTCCTTGTCTATCTTATGACAAGACTGCCCCACTGGTTATGTGTCTATTTCATATATAACATATGAAAAAGCATATTGACAGCAGTAAAGCCATACTTTATAATAATAATAATTAAATCCTAAACTTAAAATCTATAAATGCAGGGGGGTCTTCAGACGGGCAGAGAAGGACTCTTGATTCATAGTACAATAGGAAAACTATCCCCAAATTTTAAACATGGGTTTCCGGTGTGTTTGGATATAGATAACAAGTTAACTTGAGTCACAGATTGGAGCATTGGGAGAGAGGTCACTGTTATGGGCTGGACTGTGTTCCCCTAAAATTCATATGTTGAAGTCTTAATGCCCATTACCTCACAATGTGACCTTATTTGGAGGTAGTGTCTTTAACGAGGTAGCTAAGTTAGAATGAGGTCATGGGGAGCGCCCTAATCTGATCGGTGGTCCTTATAGGAAGGGGAGATTAAACATAGACTCCCAGAAGAAAGGCCAGGTGAGGACACAGGGAGAAGGCGGTCATCTATAAGCCAAGGAGAGAGGCCTCAGAAGAAATAACCCTGCCTACACATTGATATCAGAGCTCTAGCCTCCAGAACTGTGAGAAAATACATTTCTGTTGTTTAATCCACCCACTCAGTCCGTGCTTCTTTGCTTTGGTAGCCCTAGGAAACTAATACAGTAACTGTCTTCATCAGTTAGGGCTGCTATTACAAGAATACTATAGACTGGGTGGCTTAAACAACAAACATTTATTTCTCACAGTTCTGGAGGCTGGGAAGTCTGAGATCAGAGAGTTAGCAGGTCTATTTCTGGTGAGAAACCTCTTCCTGGTTTCCTCACATGGTGAAGAGAGAGTGAGCTTAAATCTCTTTACCCTTTTATAAGAGCACCACTCCCATCATGGGGGCTAATTACCTCATCCAAACCTAATTACCTCCCCAAAGTTTCACTTCCAAATACCATCATGTTGGCGATTAAGGCTTCAACAGATGAAAATCCATAGCAGTGACTCAGGAAGAGAAAGATTGTAAGCTAAAGTTTAAGGAATTTTCTAATATAAAACCCATTAGGAAAACACATGCCACAATATTCTATTAATCATTGGCCAAAAATATAATTTACTTAGAATGCATTTTTACGTGATGTGGGGTGCCAATGTTCACGTGACTTGGTCTTGATGTGGGCAGATAGGACAGTCTCCTTAGTCATGTGATCAGAAGGATACCACTGGTTCACGTCTCCCACGAAATATATCCATTATTACTCCATTGGTTCCTGGCTCCCCAACGAGTTGGAGAATTATACCTGTTATCACTCCACCTGACCCTGAAATTGCTACTGGTATCATGGTCATCCTCTGGAAAATTCTTGTTAAAAAGGCCCTGAGTAAAAGGTAGGGGGCAATATATTTGTTATAAAAGGATGGGCTAGTTTTTGGGTGAATTGACTATTCCTTGCCAGAATTAAAAAGTTGGAAAATGAGATTTTGCAGGAGGTGGTTGTCAAGGAAATTCTAGGCTGAGATGATTGTGTAGTCAATGGCACCTAGTTTATTCTTTCATTTGACAGATGCTTTGGATCTCTGCTTTGGGCAAGGCTCTGTGCTACCTGCTAGGCATGCAGCTGTGCCCATGACAAAGGCAGCCACTGCACTTAAGAAGTGTGTGTTCTCGTGAGAGATGCAAATGTTAAAACGTGTAAGCCATCATCAGTTATTTAGTTGTAACTGTGGCAAGTGCTATGCCAGGAAAGAGGCTGGAGAGAGTGAAAAATAATTTTACTAAACTCACTGTATTGCTGAAGGTTGGCACCGTCTTTTAGCCTGTGTTGTCCAATGTGGACAACACTAGCCACAGGTATCTATTGAAATGGAAATAATTGAAATTAAATAAAATTATATATTCTGTCCTCATGGCACTAGTCACTTTTCAGTTGCTCAGTAGCCACATGTGCCTATTGTCTGGGCTGTAGAGTTATACCAGAATTACAAAGTAAAGTAAGAGAGTCCTTAACTGTTAATTCCTTAGAGAATAGATGATAGCTATATATCTATGTATCTATATCTATATCTGTCTATATATATGGACCAAAATAGTCCACTTTTGGCTGCAGGCCAAGGTACAAATCTCATCTTAGGCTGGCCTTCAAAATGAGGAATGGGGCTTGGTTTTAAACTAGAGATAGATTTCTTTTTCTTTTAGTATTATGAATATTGAGGTTTTGCATTCTTACAGTGTTCATTTTTCTATTTATGAGCAATTTGTCCATGGTAACTGGGGGATCTTTAAGATTTTTCTTTTTCTTTTTCTTTAAAACACCTGACTGTACAAAATAAACCTCCTGTGGTTTATAGAGATGAGAAATGTTGGAAACTGTTCCCTTGAAATAACATAGCAGACTTTGGACCCTCCACAGCCGAGAAAACTAATCTCGACTTCACTACAGCCAAGCTCCATTTTTCCAAGTACATGGGAAAAAAGAAGAGACTGAAATGTGGGTAGAGAAAAAGGAAATCAGCTGTGATGGTTCAGTAACCTTGAAGTTGACACTAGTGGGAGACTTTATTAAAAATGTGCAACCTGAAACAGAGGATTAAAAAATATTATATTATGGAAGGGGATATGCTTTTGCTGTCACACCTAAAGGTCACCCTTTGAAGGGAGCTGAGATGGCTGCCAGGACCTATTGATTTCTCTCAGTGCTGAAACATCCTCTGGCAGGTGTCAGCCTGGCTGCTCCAAGACATAAATATGGAAAGTTAAAGGGTAAGTCAGAAAGAGAAAAACAAATATCATATATTAATGCGTATATGTGGAATGTAGAAAAATGGTGCAGGTGAACCTATCTGCAGGGCAGGAATAGAAACACAGACGTAGAGAACGGACATGTGGACATGGTGGCGGGGGAAGGGGAGGGTGGGATGAATTGGGAGATTAGGTTTGACATAAATACATTATCATGTGTAAAATACATAGCTAGTGGGAACCTGCTGTATAGCACAGGGAGCACAGCTCGGTGCTCTGTGACGACCTAAAGGGGTGCGATGGGAGGTTGGTGTGAGGGAGGTCCAAGAGGGAGGGGATATATGTAAGCATAGAGCTGATACACTTCACGGTACAGCCGAAACTAACACATCATTGTAAAGCAATTATACTGCAATAAAAAAAAAATAAAGGGTTTTAAGGAAGAGTGGCCCAGGGGATCCCGCTAGGAGATGGTGAGACTGTGTCAGTATTTGTTCTGAACAGACATGACGTAAATTTTTACATAAGCAGCACAACAAACATGCTTCTATGAAACAAACAAGTATTTCCCTTAGAGGAATACAGCTTCTCAAGTCTCTAGGGTAACAAAGTTTTAAGACCCTGTCTGGGTGTATACAGTTCTTTTCATTTGTCTCTGATGAGGTTGTTTTACTTTGTTAAGTAGGTTATTTTCCTTAATGACCTTAATGCTGCTTTTATTTTTCTTGTACAGTATTCATCTTCACTCTCCCCCTGTGCTCCAGCCATGGCAATCCCTCTGCAATTCTCCAAATATCCCATGGGCATTCTGGCCTTCTGAGGTGATTTTGCTCAGTGGCTAATGTTTTGGACTTTTTTTTCCTTCAAGTTTCTCAGAAAATGACAAAAGAGGGATAAATAAGGAGGAATATGATGTGCTGTCCCTGGGTATGGTCATGGGGATTTCCCAAGGGGCCCTGTGGAGGGAGCCATACCTACCTTAGTGCTTCTCTCATTTCCGTTTGGGTTCCAAACCTCCTGAGGGGCTGACGTTCATGCTATACTATTAACGAGTTAAAAATGCTAGAACTGTCTCCTAAAAGATAGGCAAGTGAGGGAAACTGGTTTTAGGTAGTATGGTGTGTGTGTGTGTGTGTGTGTGTGTGTGTGTGTGTGTGTGTGTGTGTGTGTTTAACCCCTTTGTACACTGGTAGTTGTAAAACTAATCTTTTCCCTCCCCTTTCCTGTGTTATTTCTGGTGTTAGTGGGTGTTTCAGGTACAGCAGGATGGGAGAGGGGCAAAGAGAAGTATCTGTGTGGGGAGTGGACCTTTCCAACTGCCCTTCAACCCACATAATTTGCTTATTGTGAATATTCATAAATGCATAATGATAACATTTTCTGAATGCCAAATCATGCTAATAACCCCTATCAAGTAGAGGAAAGATCTTTATGTCTTGGAACAATCAACAGATTATTTAAACCTGAGAGCTTTACATCACATTAGATTAAGTTATGTATGTTAAAATTCTCCAAACAGCAAGTATAAAGATACTGCTTTATACATAAAAGAGGCATTGATATTTTAACCCATTTATTGTTATGTGAAACAAATTTATTGGACATTTTAGGATTAGTTTTTTTTCCTTTCACCAAATTGAGAAAGCAAGTAGGCAGATTTTTTTTTTGTCTTTGAAGAGGCATGACTATTCAGATTTTGCTGGGAAAGATATTTTCCATCTAAAAATGCTTGCATATACCGGTTGGTGATACATGGATATTTCTTTATGACATAGTAAGTTTTCAGAATTTATTTGAGGTCTCTCTTACATACGTAGAATAATTGAGGTGCAAATCTACATGGAAGCAGAGGAATTAACCAAATGGTGTTAGAAGGTGGTTTCTAACCATTGGAACACAAGCTTTTTGTGGACAGACCGGAGCTCCCTACTTAAGCCCAAAACAGGGGAGCCACCTGGTGGACAATGTGAGTACTTCATTTTCTGGGGGTAGTTATAAATGTATAGACCATGTGCAATCCCTGCTTTTTTACTTTTAAGTTTAGGTAGATTTACTTATATATTTAAATTAGTATGCTTTACATGTTTAATTGCTGGGTAACTTTCCCACTTCATACAAATAACAGGCTCTGATATAAGGAGAAGGAACCATGAAGATCAAGTGAGAGCAACAGTCAGTCCATTTATTCCATTTCATGTTTTGTCTTTTTGCTTTCATAATTCATTGTTCAGCTTAACCGTGTTTATACATAGAAAATGGTTTTTATAAATACTTTCAGCTCCCCTCCAGCTACTTTACTTCCTATCTGTCTCTTCACCTGCACTGCCAAACTTCTTAACAAGGTTGCTTACACTTGCTGTGTGTACTTCCTTACCTCCCATGCACTCCTTAGCCAACTTTACTCTGTCTTCTTCCCCTGACTCTCCATTAAATTGTTCTCATCAGAGTCACCAGTCATCTTCTTGTCACGAAATCCTGTGGATGTGTTTCAGCTTTTATCTCCCTTGACTACTTGGGAACGTTCTACATGGCTGATCACTCCCTCCTTCTGGCATCACCGCTTCCCTGGATTTTGGGGGACATCCTCTGGACATTCCTGGCCGCCTTCTTACATCTCTGGCTTTTTCTTCTCAGCGGTTTTTGCAGGTTACCCCTCCTCTACTCTTCTATGAAATTCTGGTGTTTCTTAGGGTTCTAGCCTAGGCTCTCTTCTCTTACTCCATCCTCTCTTTCTGGGTCATCCTGTCCATGCTAATGGTTTATATTGCCCCCTCTATGCTGTTGAATCCCACATGTATATCTTTGGTCCAAGTGTGTCTTTCTTTCCCTGAATGACCTCCACTACCCACACATCCCTCCCAAGGACCCACCCGGCATTACACTCTGGGGGTCTCTCAGCCACAGGGAGGCCAGCACATCTCAAACTGTGCTCATCTCCACCCACGTCTTCTGCCTGCCCTCCACGACACCTCTGCTATCCCTACTTGAATGAATGAATGACAACTCAGAGCAATCCAAGCAAGAATCCTGGGGTTATCCTTGATTTTTTTCCCTAAACCTCCATCGCTAAGCAATTACCAAGTATCGCTGGGGCAGCCTCCTAAATATCTCCCTAAGAGATCTCCATCCCCATAGCTATGGCCTTAGTTATTTATCCTCTGGTTAGTGAAAAATCTTTCCTTCTCCATATACCCTTGCCCCCCTCAGAAGCACAGCAGCTTGGTGACCTTTCTAAACGTAAGTCTGGTCATGGCCATTCTGCGGACTTAAAGCCCTTCCAACGTTTCCCATGGCTCGTCCTGCAAACTTCTTAACTTCGCCTGTGGAGCCCTTTGTGACCTCCTCTGGTCCAGCTTGGCCTCTCATCACCTTCCTCTTTCAGGCATAACCCCAGACACACCGAACTTTTCCCTCAGTGGCACCAGTTAGGCTGTCATGCTGAGCAGTTATACAGGCCTTCCCTTCTGCTGGCACCCCTGCTCCCCAGGAGCCTTTGTTCACACACTGCATTGGGCAATTCACTGCAGGTGCCAGGCCTTCAGGATACCTTTTCTGATGTGGAGCCTTCTCCTGCCCCTCCTGCCTCATCAAGGTTAGGATCTTTGCCACGTGTTTTCCACAGCACCCTGTTCTTCCCCTAACATAACACTTTCACTAACTTCTTTATCTCTTTCCCACTAGACAGTCTCTCTTACTTAAAATAATGAGGTAATGAATTTTAACACAGCCATTTTAAATCGAGCCCTAATTAATAAATGATTGGGTATATAAGGTGAACTCAGAGAACATCTCATCCAGTCCTCTTGTTTAATAGAAAAGGAAACAGGAGTTAATGATAGTCCCAAGGTCACACAGCCAATTCATAATTTGTTAATTGTCTTTGCACTGCAGACATCAGCCACAATCCCTGTCCTTTGTATCTATTTGACGGATTCTGGTTTTCTCTACAAGAAGCTTAGAAAGCCTTAGCTGGGATGAAAGCATGGTTTAAACTCTGTTTTGGTAGACTTTGGTTTTTTTTTTTTTGCCTGAGTTACAGGGAACAGGGACTCATTTAGGCTATTTTCAGGTGAGACTATAAATGACAATGCAAGCAACACATCTCCTGGGAAGAAGGGAAGCCACAGACTCACAGAACCTCCAGCTAGAAGATCATGACAGATCAAGGAGGCTCTAAGGCACTGTGTTATCTTTTCCTCTCTCAGGAGCAAGAATTCAGAATTTTCACTCTAGTGCGGTCGCCTTAAGTTCAGCTCTCTGCTCTCTCTTTCTTCCCTCTGTTTCCTAGCATCTCTTTTTGTGAGCAACTAAGGCTTTTCGAATTTCCCAGGCTCACTTTCTGAGAGAGTTCATCTGATTGGTTTGACTAATTGGTGTCATTGCTGCCTGGAGTCATAGGTCACTGGCCCCCATTGAGTGGCCGCTCTTGGGCCAGTGTGATGCTTGGTTTAACCACTTGTGGCTGGGGAGATGGGTTTTTAAAGCACAGAGCAAAGCCATCCCAGCTCAAGGTCAGCCTGACACTGTTTTCTTTAGCAGGGGTCTGTGGACTTGGACAGGGTCATGCAAGGCTTGGCAAATGGTGTTCTGGATCTTTTACATGGGGATAATTTAAAGTTCCTCTAAAAATGTGGAGTTTTTTGGTTTGCATAGCTAAGGCCTAAAAAACTACCAGCTACTGAAATATTGGAATTGAAGTTTCTGATAGTCTGATTTTCACAGTCATCTATTCTGGAAAGAAATCTGAGGCCTGCCTAGGAAGAGCAGCCTGACATTCACAAAACTGAATGGTTTTGGTGAAAGTATGGTGAGTTTTTCCAGGCGTATATATTTATAAAGTTGATTTAAAAATAAGAATATAAGAGTGATGGTATTTGACAGTCAGAATAAATGTTTTGACAACTGTATGTGATGATTTAGCGGTGCGTATTCCACTAAGTGTACAGGAGTGAAGCTGAGGTAATAAATGTATGTCTTTCAAGGAGGTGGTACTTATTGCTGTGAACTTGCTGTTGAGGTTTCACGTGCACTCACCTGTCATTCGTGATTTTGCTCTAACTCACATTGCTGGATCATTATTTCCAAAGATGCTAGGAACGTGTGAAACTTGAATGGATTCTGGACTTTTAGAAAAGCTGTAAAAGTTGTTTTGGGACATTTGAGCAATTTAATATGCACCGCAGTCAGATGAAATTACTGAATAAATGCCAGCTTTGTTGGGGGCAATGATAGTAGAGTGGTTACTTAGAATGTCCTTATTTTCATGATATGCCTACTGAGGTATTCAGGATGATGTATAAACAGACAGATGGATAGCAGTAGATAAGTTGATTAAGCCAACATGACATAATATGGAAACTTGGATGCTATTATTTTAACTTTTGAGCAGAATAATTTTAAAAACAAACATATAAAGCATGAGGAAAATGTGTGGCTAATAGTTTGGTGTTGTGGATGGCTTGAGTTTGAGATCTGAAACTTGAGCGAGTCTCACATTAGGGAAAGCAGGTCTTGACATTTTCTTGGAGTAACAGTAGTCTAGTCTTTTACCAAATGCCCTACTGGATTTGGGCCACCAACAGTGAGTACCTCATTAATGACTAAATCTCTAAACAGTCACTGTGGAGGGAGCTGAGTTGGCTGCTGCTTGATTTAACTGTTAATAAAAGTAGCCCATTTCATTTAATAGCTGCCTTACCCTCATTAAAAAAAAAAAAAAAAAAAAAACTGAGTTGGCTGCTGCTTGATTTAACTGTTAATAAAAGTAGCCCATTTCATTTAATAGCTGCCTTACCCAAAAAAAAAAAAAAAAAAAAAAAAGGTGGAGAGTACAAGGCAGTTGCCCCTTTGACAATGTCTTGCTAACAGCTATTTGGCCATTGCAACCGACACTGAAACTAGGAGTCACGCCAGTGTAAATGGGTGCCTATAGAGCCACTGGGTAGGCTAGCTCTGCACATGCCATGATGCACTCCTAAAGGGGACAGTTTCAGTCTTTTTAAAAGCATTATGATTTGGCAGAGAATAAAGAATAAATGTCCTTGGTGAAAGGACACGTCTGGACCAGATGCAGTACGTCTGTCATTGGGCTGCAGGGAATGCTATGCGCATAGAAGACAGTGTGAAAGGAGCCCCTGGAGTTGTGCAACACAGGGCCAGATGTCACAAGAAACCACTTGCTTACTGAAAGTCTCAGCGCTGTGGCCGTTAAGCAGCTGAAGCCATTTTGTGATCATTTCACCCTGATGTTGGACCTTTGTTATTGCATCTACACTCTTATTCTGGCATTTTTGCAGATTTATTTTTTGGGTGAATCAAGTAGCCAATAATTTAGGCAATGCAATCAGTAATTTCTTAAAGTGAAACCTTACCAAGTAAATTCCAGAATGGATTTTTAAAAATATCCTTCTAATATTAGTAACTAGTAACTAATATTAGTAACTATCCCTGTAGCCTTTGTCTGCTCTGGGGTTTGAGGCATCCTACGTCCTTCAAGCCATTGTAAATAATCTTTTTGAAATGGAAATAGCACGAGTTGGTGAAGCAGAGGTTTTTATAGAAGATTGTTCTGCATGTGGCTTGTGGCACTCAAGATAGTTGTATGAAGTTGGATTTCAGGGTCATTCATTACACAGGGAAAGTTACTTTGAGATGCTAGAACTTTTAAACAATATATTTTTTGTGATGATGACCATCTACTACCAAAGTTTCATCTGAAGTGCAGTTAATTACCATTATCACCTTGCTAAAGGTTGATGTCACTCTTCTGTCCTTTCTTATTAGATCTGTTGACATAGAGGCAGATGATCACGATAATGGGGAAGGAAAGAGCAGAGGGCGGGGAAATCAACAGGCACTGACTTATTGTTTTATTGAATGGCTCTTTTGTCAAAATGGCCGCAAGAGAATTCTCAGGATACCAGTATCACCACACACACCTAAATTCACAAAGCTTTCTGCAGTTGAATCATATTTTTAAAATTTAGCTCGGGGTTTTCTATTATTCAGCTCACTGGTGCTGAAGCAATTTTGTTGACATTTTCTGTAAGTGGATTAGGCTCACAGTCATTTGCCCAAAGCAGATAGATGGCTTCTTAAACAGAGTACCCTGGCAGAAATCTCTCTTATGGTATCTTCAGAAATATAAGAGTCCTGTCACAAAAGATAATGTTTGTCATTAATTTCTTTTGGTGACAGATGATTTCAGTTCATTTTTAGTTTCTCATCTGGCCTAAATGAAACAGCTGTTTAAAACTTTTTATTCCAATAGTGAGCAATGCTTCTGTGTTTTACACTGAACAGTGTTGTAACTTCTAAATTACAAATAAGAAAATAGACTTTTGGAGGGGGGAAGATTACACGTTCTGGGGTTTCCCAAGGGAAGTTCCCACATCAATGCAATTGTTACTCTTTTTATTTTAAACATTATGAGATTTTTCATAGGGTTAACGAGTGATCAATCCTGAATTTTATTCTCAGTAATGGTTTATTCCCCCTGACTTTACCAACTTGTCTTTTTTAAGCTTCAAAGTGCTTATGTTTCCTCACAATTTAGAAGGTAAAATACAGTAGATATCTATAACATTACTGATATATATATATATATATATATATAGTTACTGATAGTGAAACATTGCATTTACTGAAAGCTTTAAATTTTCTGTTTATAAGATAATAGTAATAGCTAATAATCATTAGAGTTTGCCATTTATGCCAGGAATTGTTCTAAATGATTCACATGTATTATCTCTCTTAATCTTGCTTTTAAACCTAGAGATGGGTACAATTATCATAGTCATTTTATAGGTGAGGAAACTGAGGCATTGAATGACCTTGCTCAAGGTCAAAAAGCTAACACTTGGTGGATTTGAACCCAAGTAGTCTGATTGTGCAGGTCATACTATATGTTCACCTGTAGAATAGCAGTATGGTTACAGTTCAAAGCCTCTAGGCCAAATTGTTATTATATGACAGAAATGTGGAATCCTTAGAATCAGATATATTCCTTCATCACTTCTGGGGTTCTGGTTCTGCTCTCAACTTGTGTGTACCATCCTGGGCAGCCATCTTATGTGGGTGACTTTTAGGGTTCATGAGTACTGCAAGGAGAATCAGTATCCTGGGGATCTGAGAATTAACTGATGAGTTTTTACGTTGTAGCATTCTTCAGAAAGGTTTGACATAAGTACACTACCATGTGTAAAATAGATAGCTAGTGGGAACCTGCTGTATAGCACAGGGAGCTCAGCTTGGTGCTCTGTGATGACCTAGATGGGTGGGATAGGGGACAGGGTGGGAGGGAGGTCCAAGAGGGAGGGGATATATGTATACATATATCTGCTTCACTTCATTGTACAGCAGAAACTAACACACCATTGTAAAGCAATTATACTCCAAAAAAAAAAAAGTTCAGCTGGTACTTGTAATGGATTGATTCATTTATAATCTTCTTTTTTGGAGCTGATCTATTAGCGCTTATGATGAGGTCTTTAAAATGAAAACCAGTCATCTTCTCCACACTTTCCCTAATCATGAATCTTCTATCATTGCTTCTGTATTGCAGTTTTCTGAAAATTTGGCTCAGATTAAAATTATTAAATTATTCCAAACTCTGTACCCATATTGAAGGCAAAGGTCAGACATCAAAGTATGAGCACAAAAGTAGTATTTATGTGAGTCTATCAAAGCATTTTTGAGGGTCTATCAAAGCATTTTTCTTTTTAAAACCAAATAAGTCTTAAGCTATTTTTTTCTTCTCTACATTTCTAAGACCTATTAGATGACATGAGCAATATAGCATGTAATGCACCTAAACACAAAGAAAAATAATGCAGTGAAGAAAAAGCATCTGTTGGTCTCGGAAGCAGGCGTTACTAGTTATTTCCTTCACACTTATTTTCTGTGTGAACTTGGGCAATATATTTATTTAGCTGTCTTGAGTCCATTTCTTCATCTATATATTTATGAAAACATTATAGCTGTACTTCAAAAATTTGAAATAATTACTAAGAACTCTTACTTAGCAGAACAAAATGATACTGTCACTAAATTAAACTTTATTGAGTATTTTCCACTTTCAGTGGTTTTTCCCAAGTATAAATTTCAAGGAAACAAAGTAACTTCTAAGTAAATAAAATATGAGGAAAAATGGGATATATTAGACTATTTTGGTACTGTGTCATAGAGGCAGTATCCTTCCAGAACACTCTCCCATACTCTCTATATCTGTATCTGTAAGACTGTAGAAGGATTGAGGACTCAAGGTGAGCATCAAAAGGTCCTTACATCGTATTTCACTGATTGTGAGATGAAGAAGCCTCTCCATCTTTCAAATTGTTGTTCAGTTGTTGCTTTTATGAGGAAGCCTTGACTGATCCCCTAGAACACCCATTCTCACAGCATCACGTTCCTTTCCTTTAAGCACACAGCACAACTTGTGATTAGACATAACTTTCTTTTTGTGATTTTTTTGATTTTTGCCTGTGTCCCTCACTAGACTTAAGTTTTATGTGGGCAGGAGGGGATCTGTGCTCACCGTGTTATCCCCAGAGTCTAGCCTGATGGTTCTTAATGGGCACAGTACTGACCCCTAGAGGGTGTTTTGGAACATTGTAGAGGTGACTGGGGGGGATTCTCCTGCCATTTAGTGGGACTGGCCAGGAATGCTGGCTGTCCTGCACTGTGCAGGATGGTGCAACATAATGAAGAACTGCCCTATGTCCTGCAAGACTTTCTCAAGTCCTGCTTGACTACACCCTCTAAAATACAAATCAGAGTACTTTTGTAAATGATGTGTATTTAACAAGAAGTTCTGTGAAAGGCCCAGTACATGAGGAAAAGGTAGTTACTGAGAGGGAAGCCTAAATGAATGAAGACATTGTTTCCAAATTATTGAATAATGTATTTGCTCTGGGCATTCTGTCCACCTGATTGTATAATTGCTATACAGTAATACTGGAACAAACTGAAGTGAGATATTCGTTTTAATATGATACTTTATTATTGATAATCCATGATAAGCATCCCACAGGATCCTGCGAAGTAGAAGCTGATATTGTCAACCACGAGGAAAATGCCCTTTGAGGTACTTTCGAAGATTTGGCAAATTTGGTGGGGTGTATGGACTTTACTTACTTCCTCACTTGTGGGATTATCAGACTTTTTCTCCATGGTGAGACTCTGTACTCGTCTTGACATATTATTCCTATCTTAATTAAGGTTATTTCCTTCCTTCTTTTATTGTATGTAAATAAGTCTGGTCAGTTGCCATTATTTGTTTTTATACTAGTGTCTTTGTAGTACATCTGCATTGTCATTTTCCTGTATCTTGTGTGTGTGGAAAGGCATCTGATCTTATCTCTCTTTTAAATTTAAATGAATTCATATTAAGTAAGTACAGGCATTTGCGTACTTCATTATGGTTTCTTGTGTGCCTGCCTGGGCATTTACATATTGAAATACATATTATTTTATTTTAAATGACCATTCTTATTTCTCCTTATATTATATCTAGGATACTACATTTACTTAATTTTTAATAATGTATATAACTAGGTTATGTTATTTATGACTTTCATTTTAGAATAATAAAGGAAGCCTTACAAAATATTTGTTTTAAAGGATCTTGGATTTGATAGGGTTGACAACCACAGGTGAAGACAAAGTCTGGCATATGGTAGATGTTTAATAAATATTTGCTTGATGTATTGATAGATGAATAAGACAAAAATGAAGACCCAAGTCCTAACTGATAGCTAACAAAGACCACCAGTGTTCCTAAATCAAAGAGAAAAAGCAATTCATATATACATAGCTTAGAACAATAGGGTACAATAGGGACAATAAGTGGGAACTGGAGACATTAAATTCCATATTTTTTTTTTTGCGGTACACGGGCCTCTCACCTCCGTGGTCTCTTCCGTTGCGGAGGAGCACGAGCTCCGGATGCGCAGGCTCAGTGGCCATGGCTCACGGACCCAGCCGCTCCGGGGCACGTGGGATCTTCCCAGACCGGGGCACGAACCTGTGTCCCCTGTATCAGCAGGCGGACTCTCAACCACTGCACCACCAGGGAAGCCTCTATACTTCTTCTTATGATCTGGTCAACAAAAGCATCTCAATGCAATAGGTTTTATTGATGAATTCAGGTGTTATCCATCAATACTACCTGTAATCAGCACTCTTGTTACTTGATTATTATTAATTTTGTATTATTATTATATAATTATGTTTTCAGCTTTATTGAGATATAATTGACATATAACATTATGTAAATTTAAGGTGTACAAGGTGATGATTTGATATATATATATATATTATGAGATGGTTACCACAATAAGGCTAGTTAACAAATCCATTACCTCACGTAGTTACGTGTTTTTTGATGGTGAGAACTTTTAAGATCTACTCTCTTAGCAACTTTCAAGTATACAAAAGAGTACTGTTAACTATAGTCACCATGCTGTATATTAGATCTCCAGAACTTATTCATCTTGTTACTGGAAGCTTGTACCCATTTACCACCTTCACCCATTTCCCCCAACCCCCCAGCCCCTGGCAACTACCAATCTACTCTGTTTCTATTAATTTGGTTTTTTGAGATTCCACATATAGTCTTTCTCTGTGTGCTTGTCTCACTTAGTATAATGCCCTCAAAATTTATCTATGTTGTTGAAAATGGTAGGATTAACTTCTTTCTCATGGCTGAATAATATTCCGTTTTACACATATACACACACACACACACACACACACACACACATATATATATAAAATCTCCATATATATATATTACATCTTCTTTATCCATTCATTAGTTTGATGGACACTAAGATTATTTCCATGTTTTGGCTATTGTAAATAATGCTGCATTAAACATGGGGGTGCATGTCTCTGAGATCCTGATTTCATTTCCTTTGGATATATTCCCAGAAGTGGAATTGCTGGATCATATAGTAGTTCTATTTTTAATTTTGGGGGAACCTCCACACTGTTTTTGTGTATGACTGTACCAATTTACATTACCACCAACAATGTGCAAGGGTTCCCTTTTCTCCACATCCTTGCCAATGCTTATTACCTCTTGTCTTTTTGGTAAAACCCATTCTAACAGGGATGAGGTGATATTTCATTGTGGTTTTGATGTTGATATTGAGCACCTTTCCATGTACCTGTTGTCCATTTGTATATCTTCTTTGGAAAAATGTCTATTCATATCTTTGCCAATTTTTTAGTCAGATTGTTTTTTGCTATCGAGTTGTTATATATTTTGAGTTATTACATGCATATTGAGTTCCTTATGTATTTTAGATATTAACCTCTTATCAGATATACAGTTTGCAAATATTTTCTCCAGTTCCATAGGTTGCCTTTTTATCTCCTTCTTTGTTTCTTTTGCTGTGAAGAAGCTTTTTAGTTTGTTGTAGTCCCACTTGTTTAGTTTTGCTTTTTTTTTTTGCTTGTGCTTTTGGTGTTATATTTAAAAACATCATTGCCAAGATCAATGTCAAGTTTTTTTTCCTATTTTTTTGCTAGTAATTTTATTATTTCAGGTCTTACATTTAAGTCTTTAATCCATTTTGAGTTAATTTTTGTGAATGGTGTAATATAAGGCTGCAATTTATTCTTTTGTATGTGAATACCCAGTTTTCCTAGCACCATTTATTGAAAAGACTGTCTTTTCCCCATTGAATATTCTTGGCTCCCTTGTCAAATATTAGTTGACCACATATGTATGTGTTTATTTCTAGTCTCTCAATTTTGTTCCATTGGTCTACATGTCTGTTTCTACTCCAGTACCATACTGTTTTGATTAGTTTTGTAATATAGTTTGAAATCAGGATGTATGATGCCTCCAACTTTGTTCTTCTCTCTCAGGATTGCTTTGGCAATCTGGGGTCTTTTGTTGTTCCATACGAATTTTAGGATTTTCTTTTCTTGTGAAAAATGCCATTGGAGTTTTGATAGGGATTGCACTGAATCTCTGGATGGCTTTGGGTAGTATGAACATCTTAATAATATTAATTCTTCTGATCCATGAACATGGGATATCTTCCCGTTTATTTGTGTTTCATCAGTGCCTTGTAATTTTCAGTGTACAGATCTCTCACCTCCTATGTTAAATTTATTCCTAAGTATTTTATTATTTTTGGTGCTGATATAAATGGGATTGTTTTATTTATTTCTTTTTCTGATAGTTTGTTCTTAGTGTATAGAAACACAACTGATTTTTTTGTATGCTGATTTTTTTATCCTGCAACTTTACTGAATTCATTTATTAGTTCTAACAGGTTTTTTTGATGGAGTCTTTAGGGTTTTCTATATATAAGATTGGGTCATCATTTTACTTCTTCCTGTCCAGTTTGGATATCTTTTATTTATTTTTCTTGCCTAATTCCTCTGGCTAGGACCTCCAGTACTATGCTGAATAGAAATAGTGAGAGTGGGCACTCTTATGGCACTCTTGTCTTGTACCTGATCTTAGAGGAAAAGCTTTCAACCTTTCACTGTCAAGTGTGGTGTTACCTGTGGGCTTGTCATATATGTCCTTTTTTATGTTGGGGTACATTCCTTATATACTCACTTTGTTGAGAGTTTTTAGTCATAAAAAGATGTTGAATTTTGTCAAATGCTTTTTATGCAACTATTGAAATGATCATACAATTTTTATATTTTATTCTGTTAAAGTGATACAATTATATTATTATTAGTGATTAGTATTTAAATACTATTAAACTACTTTATTTACATATAGTGTTATACACACACACACACACACACACACAGGGACACAATAATGGTCTCCTCTATATTAAAAACTATTTTTAAAAAACATGGTTAATACAAAGGCTTTCTGCTTAAGATGCAGTTAATTACCATTTTGAAGTAAATAGGGTCCTTCATTCCGTCAACACTCAAGTCAGTCAAGATCTCCTGATGAGAAAGGTATTGTAACAAAGCAGGATGTTATTTGAGAAAGACTTGTGGAAAAAGAAAATCTTATTTGTCAGGTCTTAAAACATATGCTTTCAAATTTAACTTTCAAACATAATTTTCATTATGTTGAATTTTAATAGTGTATGACTTCATATTTTTTTAGAGCCTTTTGTATGGCTGTGCTTATTCAACATGTCATTCTGCTTTATTCTGTAATGTGTGGTCTAGTTGGCATTGAATTATTCTTAAAATTTCTTTGAAGTATCTTCTACATTTTGTAAATTATTCTTCCTTCAGATCTAGATTCTCAGATATAAAAAATATTTACTTATGCTCTCTTTCCATAATATTCAGAGATATCTGATTAATTGGAGTTTCTGACCAATACTAAAATGTATCAGTCATAAAACTAACTTAAAAAACTTAACTTTGTAAAGGGTATAAAATCTAATGGCTCAGGTAAACATGTCCAATGTAATTCACTTTTTGTTCCTATAAAAATGAAATAGTTTAATTGCATTATGTGGTAAAGATTTGAAAGGTAGTGTCTTTTCCTTTGTTTTGAGTTCAGAGTTTCAGGAGAAGAGTAACATAAGAAGCTCCAATGAGTCAGTGCTCTTAGACCAGAACTGCTCTACAACTATTCATCCATATTTCTTGAAAGTTCACAGAGTAAAAATTCAACTTCTTAAGTGGTGAGTAGAATGCAGTTGAAACACTTGGTGGACAAGGTCTTGAAAAATAATAAATCTGAGTTTTAATAACTTTATGCAATAAAAACTTCTATTTTTGTGCAATTGAGGTATTTTGTACATAATTTCCCTAATGGCTACATCTTTGTGCCTGTAACTCTTGCTAACATGTTGTATACATTCCCTACAAAACTAGGCTTTCATTCTGGAGAGCAAGAATCCCAGACCATCTTTGCATAGTTTTACCCAATATTCCAGTAATGTAACATCAAGAGAAATGTATCTGTCCTGACATCAACACATTTTTGATTTGCTATTTTAATTTCTCAAATGAAGGACATTGTAATAGTTGTTTCTACCTCTTTGGAGCAAAACATTTACCCCCTTTAGATAATACAGAGATTCCCCAAAGGCATGCTTTTTGAACAGTTAATACGGTGGTAGTACACAGCTCACCACAACATGGTCATGTCCACCAAATGGAGCTGGAACAAATAAAGAGGTGCTAATGCCACCATGCTGTCTGTGGTGGGCTTTTGTCGCAGTATTATCCAGGGGTGGCTCTAGCTGTGGGTGTGGATGCTCATATGGGAAGAATTTCAGGGGAATCAGTCAGCCGTTGAGTGTGTGCTGAAAAACACCCATACACGCCTGCCCAGTGACAGAGCTGCATTTGTTTATATGCGTAGTTGTATATATGTGAGGGCCTTTCCATTCCCAGAGTCTCAATTAGCTGCTTTAAATATTTGTGGTGTACTCTGAGACAACCCACACATTTCCTTCACACATGACAAGGACACTAGATATGATGTTTGACCACTCTTTCATACACTAATATCACAAGGGATAAGGCAGTTCATGGGAAAAATGGGTATTTTAAGAGCCATGGATGTCAATGTCTTTTGAAAGTTACTCTGCCAGATTGTAGCCAAAACTATTTTCAAACTATAGAAGGAAACTGCATTTCTTAGTAAGAACAGGAATAACACAAATTCTAAATGTCTTTTGATAGATTATAAAATATAGTTATTAAATAACTTACAAATATATAACTAATAGATAACTCGCATTTAGAATTCTAGCCTCTTTTATGGTTTTGATATAATGAGATAATATGTGCAAATTGGTTTACATTTAGTATATTGTGTTCAAAGTGTAGCCTCTGTTTAGTGTTGTGATAGCATATTATTGTCAGTAATAATTTATTAGTAATAATAAAAATTGTGGTGGTATGGTAGTATATCAGTCCCATTTACAATCTAATTGCATCAGATATTTCTTGATTTCTAGATGATTTATTTTAATTGCAATTTAATGACGTTGGAAGGATTTGGTTATGAATGCTTAATGTCTCCTTTTAAAAAAATTCATTAATCATTACTAATTTTTAGGTTCAAAAATCTCTGTAGTGGGCTTCCCTGGTGGTGCAGTGGTTGAGGGTCCGCCTGCCGATGCAGGGAACACGGGTTCGTGCCCCGGTCCGGGAGGATCCCACATGCCGTGGAGCAGCTAGGCCCGTGTTACTTTTTAAATGTGTTGGGATTTCCATGGACTGTGACATTTGGAAGTCAAATAACTGTGGAGGCTGAACTGGTAGTCATTGCTGTTGATACTTTTGATAATCCTGTTGTCCCATCAGCATAAGTCTGCCTGAGATGCTTTCTATTACTCTTACTTTGGATTAAAGCAGTCCTTCTCATTTTTTTCCCCCTGAAGCATCCCTAGTACCCGAGGAGAGAAACTAAAAATTCCCATGAGATTGCTAGTATATTGAAAAGTTGGCAACAGCTTGACATTTCTTTCAAGTTGAGTATTCAGTGGTCAAATTGTCCATTAATTTTACATTCCAGGCCATAACAATCCCAGATTTATTTTCCCAGGAGATGTTACAATTTATATACCACCAAGTAAAGTGAATTCTCTTGGGCTTCTCTCCTTTCTGCCTCTCTCCCAAGACCTCTGTTTGAGGAGAATTTCTGAGCATATTCTTTAGAAATGCCCTGTTATATTACTCCTTAAATGCATACTACACACCAATACCTTTAAGTGGCTTAGCTGATCTGAGTACCTAATATGTCTTGTGGGAAATGATACACAGGACAGAGGCATTTTGAGGGAGGAGATGTGGTATAAGCTGGCTAGTTAGGAGGAGTTTGAGAGGGAGTGTAACAGAGTAGAGAGAGGGATGCTAGTTGGTCAGCAGAAATCACTGCAAGCATGGTGGGAAAAAGTCAGCCCGGAAAAGGAATGCCAAGATGGGGTTGTTAACAATAAACTTCACCCTCTTTACAATTTTGCCTAGAATGAGTCTTTTCTGCTTCTGCTAACTTAATCGATAAGACTCAAGGAGTTTAACCACAGAACCGAAAGATGACCTCTATGCCTCCTTCTTAAAAAAAATATTGAAAACAACATTTTTACATCAGTGTTTCAATGGAAACTCTTCATAATTGAGTCTTTCATTTTTTCTTCTTCTGTTAGTTAATAGCTTAATTTCTTTTCCAGTTTTTTTCTGCCTGTATCGTGCAGCCAGGGCGTGTTGTCTCCTGGTTATCAGGAGATGATGTCCTTTGTTTTTGTGCACTGGCACCAACTGTCTTCTCCAATTGGCCTTTGTTTTCTAGAGAGACTGACTTCTATTTACCAGAACTGACACAGTCTGACGTTTAGGCCTGGATGCCACCTCTCAGAACCGATGAGATGATATTCTGGCTGATTAATTAGATATGTTTTATAACCTGCTGCAGGAAAAGTGACGTGAGAGCATTATTCATTAGTAGTATCAAGCCTGATATTTTTGCATGTTTTACTCCTCTCTTGCAATTAGGGAAGATGCCAATTTTGCTTTTTCTATGCTTTAAAAATGCCTGATGAAAATTTTAACACTAAAAGAAAAGGGAACACTTAAAAGTAATACTCTGAAAATGAGTGTGGGTATAATCTGTTTATTAATACAGTTTTTTAAAAGGAATCTTTGCGCTTGTAAAAGCAGTAGCAATATACATATCTCTGTAAAAACAGACTCTTGTAGATGCATTTAAACAAGTTAGTAAAATTTATATTAAAATATGCACACTATCAAGATACTTATTTTAGTAATAGAGTACGTTAATTGCTTTTCATATCACCTTATAGCATAGTTTACTTGTGATTATTTAAATCACAAATAGCTTTTCTTTCTTTTTTTTAAAACATCTTTATTGGAGTATAATTGCTTTACAGTGGTGTCTTAGTTTCTGCTTTATAACAAAGTGAATCAGTTATACATATACATATGTCCCCATACCTCTTCCCTCCTGCGTCTCCCTCCCTCCCACCCTCCCTATCCCACCCCTCTAGCTGGTCACAAAGCACTGAGCTGATCTCCCTGTGCTATGTGGCTGCTTCCCACTAGCTAGCTATTTTACGTTTGGTAGTGTATATAAGTCCACGCCACTCCCTCACTTTGTCCCAGCTTACCCTTCCCCCTCCCTGTATCCTCAAGTCCATTCTCTAGTAGGTCTGTGTCTTTATTCCTGTCTTGCCCCTAGGTTCTTCATGACCATTTTAATTTTTTTTTTAGATTCCATATATATGTGTTAGCATACGGTATTTGTTTTTCTCTTTCTGACTTACTTCACTCTGTATGACACACTCTAGGTCCATCCACCTTACTACAAATAACTCAATTTCGTTTCTTTTTATGGCTGAGTAATATTCCATTGTATATTTGTGCCACATCTTCTTTAACCATTCATCTGTTGATGGACACTTAGGTTGCTTTCGTGTCCTGGCTATTGTAAATAGAGCTGCAATGAACATTTTGGTACATGACTCTTTTTGAATTATGGTTTTCTCAGGGTATATGCCCAGCAGTGGGATTGCTGGGTCGTATGGTAGTTCTATTTTTAGTTTTTAAACCAACCTCCATTGTGTTCTCCATAATGGCTGTATCAATTTACATTCCCACCAACAGGGCAAGAGGGTTCCCTTTTCTCCACACCCTCTCCAGCATTTATTGTTTGTAGATTTTTTGATGATGGCCATTCTGACCGGTGTGAGATGATATCGCATTGTAGTTTTGATTTGCATTTCTCTAATGATTAATGATGTTGAGCATTCTTTCATGTGTTTGTTGGCAATCTGTATATCTTCTTTGGAGAAATGTCTATTTAGGTTTTCTGCCCATTTTTGGATTGGGTTGTTTGTTTTTTGGATATTGAGCTGCATGAGCTGCTTGTAAATTTTGGAGATTAATCCTTTGTCAGTTGCTTCATTTGCAAATATTTTCTCCCATTCTGAGGGTTGTCTTTTGGTCTTGTTTATGGTTTCCTTTGCTGTGTAAAAGCTTTTAAGTTTCATTAGGTCCCATTTGTTTATTTTTGTTTTTATTTCCAACAAATAGCTTTTCAACATTTTTTGTAATCTTTAAAACTGTGAGGAAGATAGAAGAATATTTTCATCATTTTTACAGGAGATAAAATGGCCCAGGGGGAAATTGTTGGAGCTAAAAGCAAAACTAAGATACTCTGACTTTTGTCCCTTCCAGCGAATCTTGGTGCATCTTATCTTCCTGACTCTGTAGATCCCATCTCTAAGCTCTGTCCGACTGTGCCACCTGGTTAATGATTGTCTTTTTTTTTTTTATGCGGGCCTCTCACTGTTGTGGCCTCCCCCATTGCGGAGCACAGGCTCCGGACGCGCAGGCTCAGCGGCCATGTCTCACGGGCCCAGCCACTCCGCGACATGTGGGATCTTCGCGGACCGGGGCATGAACCCGTGTCCCCTGCATCGGCAGGCGGACTCTCAATCACGGCGCCACCAGGGAAGTCCAATGATTGTCTTTTTATCCGTGTTGTTTCCATGGGTGACAATGACTGGGAGGCTTTGCTGTGCTTTGTAGAGAGTTCACAGTTTGCCTTGAAGGGATGCCATATCATGTAGTGGTTAAGACTACAGATTCTGGAGCCAACTGCTGGACTTTATTTCAACCCCAGCTCCACCACTTAGCAGCTGTGTGAGTCTGGGAAGGAGGATCACTCTGGACCTCTGTTTTCATTGTAAACTTAAAGTAAGAAAAGAGCCTATTTTGTGGGGATGTTGTGACAAATAATGAACATTTGTAAAGTATGAAGAAGAATGCCTGCAGAGAGTGAGCACTTTCTCTGCTGTATTATTATCATTATCACTTCAGAATTGCATTTTTCAAAGTGGATGTGACTTTTGTTTTTTTTTGCGGTACGCTGGCCTCTCACTGTTGTGGCCTCTCCCGTTGCGGAGCACAGGCTCCGGACGCGCAGGCTCAGCGGCCGTGGCTCACGGGCCCAGCCGCTCCGCGGCATGTGGGATCTTCCTGGACCGGGGCATGAACCCATGTTCCCTGCATCGGCAGGCGGACTGTCAACCACTGCGCCACCTGGGAAGCCCGGATGTGACTTTTTTTAACGTCCAGAGGGGACTCATTATGCCTATACTCCCCAAGCTCTGCTTGTGCATATTTTTCTCTTAGAAAGTCCATCTCTATCTGAAAGAGTG
>NW_006782487.1:599361-621724 GCF_000442215.2 Lipotes vexillifer | reverse complement strand
TTCTCTTAGAAAGGCCATCTCTATCTGAAAGAGTGTTCATTCTCTAGTCTCTAGTTTTAGTCTAAATTATAAACGTGGTGTGTGGAACAGGGCACTGAACCGAGAGGCAGAAGACATGGACTTAAGTCCCAGCTCAGTCATTAACCAGCTGTTACCTTGGGTCAGTCATGTCACCTCATCAGGCTCAGCTTCTTTTCTCCTCATGAGAAGGCTAAACTATACAACTTCCAAGTTTACTTCTAAAATCCCAATCCATGATTGAGGTACTTGGAGGTAAGTTCACCTTAACAAAAGTATTAGGCAAAGTTGTACTTATTCATCCCATATATTTAAAGGCTGTTGTTTGAAGGATTTTATGACATAAGATAGAATTGGCAAGTGCTTGTACAGATTTTGAGGAAATAAATATTCCAAGGTATTTTTAATGCAATGCATTTTTAATTTTAGGGTCCTCATACACCTTAAGTTAAAAGCTTTCATCAAATTAAAGAGATCAAACAGTGTATGATGAAGTACCTTGCATAAAATAGGTGACTTACCTTTTCTCGAAGTCTCTGCTTTGTAGAGGAACTCTCCAGTGGCTCGTGTAACCTCCAGTTTCAAGGTCACACTCTCAGGCATTGTCGTGAGAATGGAGGGGAGAGACGGAACTCCTTCCTCTTTTGTCTGTACACACCGGAAATATATTCTGGCTTCCCCATACTTACTCCTTCAGCCCCTTGGGCTAGTGTCAGCATATACACTTGATCATTATAACAATGACCTAAAATAAGAAAAAAAATAATTGGAAAAGATCTTTCTCAGACTCTAACTGACAACTGATGATTTCCTGTGATCCTCGTTTGCCTTTTTGTTTTGATTGACACACTAAGCCTCTGGAGCCTCTCTCCATCAGCCAGATGGGAACATTGTCCTCAGGATAATAGAAAAGAACATGGGTAAATAGGAACTTATCAAAAGGCAGGCTGCAGCGATGACCCAATATACTACAAACCAGCTTACCAAGCATAAGGGTGTGTGATTTACTTTACAGAGATTTGCTTTGTAAGCTCTTTTACACTCAGAAGATGATTTAATTTTCAGTTCTTTGAGGAAGAGCTTCTTTCCTTGTTTTCTCCCAAACCTAGGAATGCTGGGCTGGGTGGGTTGGGAGTTACAGCAGTGTGTAGTCTCGAGCCCTGGTGATGGAAGGGCTGATTGTCCTTGGTACATTCAGATAAGGGTCTCCAGACGGTGTTCCCTCCTACAGGAAATCTCCAGAGGCTCCCAGCAACTACAGAGACAATGGGGAAGGCTCAGGTTGAGGTCCTTGACTTAAAGAGCAAAGACCCTCAATAATGCAAGAAAAGGATGTTGGAAAAGTGGGCTCTCCGGTCTGAGTCTGTTTCCTCAGTGAGCAACAGCATGAAGGATATAGAGTGATGTCACTTAGGATCTGCCTGGCCCATAACATTCTTCTTTGGTGTCTATTTCTGCCTGTTTGTAGGGCCAAGGAGATCTGTTGAAGAATGCCAAGAATGAAGCTATAGAGAACATGAAGCAGATCCAGCTGGCGTGCTTGTCTTGTGGCCTTAGTAAAGCCCCCAGCAGTGGTGCCGAGGCCAAGAGCAAGCGCAGCCTGGAGGCCATAGAGGAGAAGGAGAGCAGCGAGGACAATGGGAAGCTGTGACCCTGAGTGGCAGCCACGCCTTCACCCAGGCTTCCTGCCAAGGACTCTGGTTTTTCCTTCTGATTTTCTTTCTTTAAGCTTTTTAGAAGTTCACAGAAAGAGGCCCTCTCTGGGGTATTGGACATAAACAGATATTTTCACAATGTCAGTATTTTAACATAGTTAATTTATCTAAGTTAAAATCTTTAGTAGCAGTGTTTTAAAATTCTGAGATGTGTGTACACACTCACGTATGGATGTGGGCGGAAGTGTGTGTATGTGTGTGTGTGTGTGTGTGAGAGAGCGAGCGAGAGACAGAGACAGAGAGAGATAGAGAGAGAGAGAGACAGAGAGGGAGAGAGAGAGCAAAAGAGAAAGACTGAGAGAGGTGGGGACAGAAGAGAGAGAGTGAGATGCTGTTAAAATCTATTCTGTGTTGCATTATTCATTTAGTAAGTTATTACTTTATCATTTTGGGACAAATTTGTTAATCTGAAATTCTAAAGAGCACTTAACTATAACCTGTTGCTGTGTTTAATTTTACTTCTCTACCTTTATCATTTAATTTGGAGATCGTAACACAGCTTATAATTGAAGGAAGCCAAATTTATCATGCATAGATGTTTTAATAGATTAAATATAGATTAGAAAAATTCCTAAGAATCACAGTAGAAATAAAAGTGAATGAAGGATAAACAACTGATCAGAATTTCTGGGAAGATCAGCAAAGTCTTCAGTTAGTGAACTCTTTAAAATATTTATTAAATAAAATCAATTTTTAGAAAGTTTTCTGTAGTTGTTTACTTTTCAGTGGAAAAGCTGATCATAAGTGAATTTATACCCACTTAATGTGGTACTCTGAAACACCATGAAAACTCTGTTGAAATTAGGATTTTGATGTGACAACGATATTCAGTTATGAAATTTCAAGGTTGTGATTTATAGGAAGGTCTCATTCTTCCTAACTGGGAATCTTAGCATTCATTTTCTATAACACATGGGCAGCTAGGAGGTCTTGGCTTTCATTGCATTTAATTGAGCACTAAATTTAAATTTAAAGACATTGTTCAAACAATATCATATCATCACCTTGAGCTGATATAAATTCTGTGGGTCAGATAACATTGTGATGTTTTAAGGACTAACCGGTTACAAAGTATCTATGATATAATTTTAACACATGCAGAAAAACATACACACAAAAGAAGCAAATGACTAATTAGGGTACATTTATAATTGCATCCAGATCATTTTTACCCTAATATCTTCAGAAAGTACTTGATTGTAATATGTTTGTTACCTCCAACAGAACTAAGTGTTCTATGGTTATGAAAATATATCTATTTAAAACATTGCTTTTATTTTGAAAAGCTTCTTAATTAATTTGGTTAACAAATATGCTAATTTGGGGGAACCTAGGGAAGATCATTGTTGAAATTTTGCAAATATAAACATCTTCTATAGCAACTGTGTTAAGTTATTTCTGACTTCTTAACACTATTATGTTCATGTTGCACATTACTGAGAGAGTAAAGATATGAAACAACACTTTTATTGTTCTCTTTTATTGTGAATTAATTGAAAAAGGAATGATAATGAAAATGAGTTGCTATATAAAAAATATCTTACAGGGTATGATATTTCCATGGACCAGATATTATGATATTTCTCCCTAGGTTTAAAACTGGGTGCTTGGGAAGACACATGAGCTCATTTGAAGGTAGGTTTCCAGTGGTACTACAATAGCCTGAAAAAATGTCTTTACCCTCCATTATACTTACCCTTCACAGTGGAAGGAATAGTGGAATGCAGATATCTAAGACCCTTACGATGAAAAAGAGGTGATATAGACAGAAACAAAACCCTCCTTGCATTAGCCAGTTGGTTGGTTTCACCTGTGGACCTCTTCACCTCCCCGAGTACCATGTGGAGAAATTCATGTCTTTACAGAGAGGTGGGAAGAGAAGCTAAAGGGTGGCAAACTTTCAAAGAATATTCATTCATGTCTTTACTTGAGGGTCAAATCCAATCCTTGAGAGTGGCTTCTCTAGTTTATTCCATTTGTCCTGGGGCTCCGTGCACACTTAGGCTCTAGTACCCAAATATTCTTGAGAACACGATATGATTCCACCTCATCTAATGCTGCTTCTGGTGTCAGCCACTCTCTGCTCCACTGCGCTGGGTATCCTTCGTAAGTAGGGATTGAGGTGTGGGGCAGAGAGGAGCTTTAGATTCTGAGAGTAGAGAAGTTGTCAGGGAAGAGGTCTTACCTCCTGTTGGAATAGCAAAAACAAACATACAACCTTTTTTCATTATTATATTCTACAAGTGTCTGGTTTTTTTTCCAAACTTGAATTTCTGTAGAAAAAGCCCCCTTCTCTCCACTTAGCTTTGGTGATGCTAGGAAGGCAGGGTGGTAGATATTCATTCTATTTTTGTTTATTAATTTTTACATTACCCAGGGAATTTGAGGCGGTGATGGTAGGTATTATCACTGATATTTTGTAGGTGAGAAAGCCAAAGGCCACTGATATAGTAAGTGGAAGAACTGATTTTGAATTCTGGTCTGTCCAAATTTTGTGCAAGAGTATTTATTCAATGATTTTGATTTTTAATTTAATTCTCAAAACTTTAAATTATTAACTCTTTCCTTTACAACCACAAATAAAAAAACTTCATCCTAGGGCTTCCCTGGTGGCGCAGTGCTTGAGAGTCCGCCTGCCGGTGCAGGAGACGCGGGTTCGTGCCCCGTTTCGGGAAGATCCCACATGCCGCGGAGCGGCTGGGCCCGTGAGCCATGGCCACTGAGCCTGCGCGTCCGGAGCCTGTGCTCCGCAAATGGGAGAGGCCACAACAGTGAGAGGCCCGCATAACGCAAGGAAAAAAAAAAAAAAAAAAAAAAACTTCATCCTATTTTCTTATAATAAAATATTAATGATCAATATAAAAATGTGAAAATAGAAAAATATATAAAAAATAAAAATCTCCTGCTATTACATTTAGATTTATATCTCTTAGACCCTGTTTAGCATTTCTTTATACATATAAATGTGCTTTCATTTTTAACAAAAAATGAGATCATATTATATAAACTGCTTTGTAACAGGCTTTTTACAACAATAAAAACAATACATCGTGGAGATCTTTTTATGTCAATAATATATATATGTACACTGGAGCTCTCAGCCTTTGAATTGAATCTAGTCCATAAATGACATATGTTATTTGTTCACTGATTTTTTCAAAAAATTGTAAACAATAGACAACTTTTAAACATGAGGAGATTTCACATAAAAACTTCAATTTTCTACTTCTTTTAAAATATTAGGTATAGGGCTTCCCTGGTGGCACAGTGGTTGAGAGTCCGCCTGCCGATGCAGGGGATGTGGGTTTGTGCCCCGGTCCGGGAAGACCCCACATGCCGCAGAGCGGCTGGGCCCGTGAGCCATGGCCGCTGAGCCTGCGCGTCCGGAGCCTGTGCTCCGCAACGGGAGAGGCCACAACAGTGAGAGGCCCGCGTACCGCAAAAAATATATAAATAAATAAATAAAATATTAGGTATACTGACAACACTAGACCCTCCCCCACTTCTTACTTGGCAATTGATTTGAGTTGCCCTCTTCAAAAGGCGCATGTGCTATCCAGTTTGCCAAAGAGCCTCTTTACTCATTTATGTTACATCTTGCCCCTGTGGACATCTTAGGTGCTTATCCTTGATCCAAATCATTATTTATAATTTTGACATAGTTTCTTTCTATATGGATTATCATGACATATTTAACCCATCTATTGCTAGACTTTTATTTCCTAACTTCTTGTTATATAAGCATTGCAGTGATGAAAATCCACTTTTGCAAAATTTCCATATCCCAAAGTCTTAAGGATGAATTTCTAGAAGTGGAATAATTGGTCAAAGAATAGATATATTTTTTAGGGATTCTGTGATACATTGCCATATAGTCTCTGGAAAACTTGTCCAATTTAATTTCCTACCATAAGTTTATGAAAGCGCTGAAATCTTGGCTAATACTAAATTTAATTTTTTTTTATTTTCATCTTTGCCAATCTACTAGGTTAAATATCTTATTTCTCTTTATCTTTATTCTCTAGTGAGATTGAACACATGTTAGTATGTTCATTGACTATAAATAATCTCATAGAGATTGGCTTTGTTTTCTGATCATTTTTGGGTGGGGTGGTAAATTTTTATCTTTTATTATTTATTTTTAAGAGGCATTTACTTAAGAATCTTAACGCTGTGTTTGTCATGTGTGTTGCTAATGTCTTTTGATGTATAGATCCCTAATTTAGTCCAAGTTATGTTTTTCTTCCCTTTATGGTTAGTGTTAAGACATCTTTGCCCTCGATGTTCATGAAGATATTCTCTTATATTACCTGCTAGTAGCTTTTCTTTTACTTTTCACATTTAAATTTACAAGTCCCCTAAAATTGATTTTTGTGTATAGCATAAGGTATAGGCCCAATTCCATCTTTTCCCAGCATGGATAATCAGTTAACCCAGTCCATTTATTGTAAAGACTGTCCTTTGTCCAAGACTCTACAGTGCCACCCTTGTGAAAAATGAAGCACCCATGTATGTGTGTGTGTCTCTTTATGGAATCTCTATTCAGTTCCATTGGTCTCTGTCTGTCCTAGCAATATTACTGTACTGTCTTCATTGCTATAGTTTTATAATTATTATTCTTAGTTTTTACATCTTTATTGGAGTATAATTGCTTTACAATGGTGTGTTAGTTTCTGCTTTTTAACAAAGTGAATCAGTTATACATATACATATGTTCCCATACCTCTTCCCTCTTGCGTCTCCCTCCCTCCCACGCTCCCTATCCCACTCCACTAGGTGGTCACAAAACACTGAGCAGATCTCCCTGTGCTATGCGGCTGCTTCCCACTAGCTATCTATTTTATGTTTGGTAGTGTATATATGTCCATGTCACTCTCTCACTTTGTCACAACTTATCCTTACCCCTCCCCATATCCTCAAGTCCATTCTCTAGTAGGTCTGTGTCTTTATTCCCATCTTAACCCTAGGTTCTTCATGACATTTTTTTTTCTTAGATTCTATATATATCTGTTAGCATACGGTATTTGTCTTTCTCTTTCTGACTTATGCCAGACTGTATGCCAGACTCTAGGTCTCTCTCTGACTTATGCCAGTCTGTATGCCAGACTCTAGGTCCATCCACCTCACTACAAATAACTCGATTTCGTTTCTTTTTATGGCTGAGTAATATTCCATTGTATATTTGTGCCACATCTTCTTTAACCATTCATCTGTCGATGGACACTTAGGTTGTTTCCGTCTCGTGGCTATTGTAAATAGAGCTGCAATGAACATTTTGGTACATGACTCTTTTTGAATTATGGTTCTCTCAGGGTATATGCACAGTAGTGGGATTGCTGGGTCATATGGTAGTTCTATTTGTAGTTTTTTAAGGAACCTCCATACTGTTCTCCATAGTGGCTGTACCAATTCACATTCCCACCAGCAGTGCAAGACTGTTCCCTTTTCTCCATACCCTCTCCAGCATTTATTGTTTGTAGATTTTTTGATGATGGCCATTCTGACTGGTGTGACATGATATCTCATTGTAGTTTTGATTTGCATTTCTCTGATGATTAGTGATGTTGAGCATTCTTTCATGTGTTTGTTGGTAGTCTGTATATCTTCTTTGGAGAAATGTCTATTTAGGTCTTCTGCCCATTTTTGGATTGGGTTGTTTGTTTTTTTTGTTACTGAGCTGCATGAGCTGCTTGTAAATTTTGGAGATTAATCCTTTGTCAGTTGCTTCATGTGCAAATATTTTCTCCCATTCTGAGGGTTGTCTTTTGGTCTTGTTTATGGTTTCCTTTGCTGTGCAAAAGCTTTTAAGTTTCATTAGGTCCCATTTGTTTATTTTTGTGTTTATTTCCATTTCTCTAGGAGGTGGGTCAAAAAGGACCTTGCTGTGATTTATGTCATAGAGTGTTCTGCCTATATTTTCCTCTAAGAGTTTGATAGTTTCTGGCCTTACATTTAGGTCTTTAATCCATTTTGAGCTTATTTTTGTGTATGGTGTTAGGGAGTGTTCTAATTTCATTCTTTTACATGTAGCTGTCCAGTTTTCCCAGCACCACTTACTGAAGAGGCTGGCCTTTCTCCACTGTACATTCCTGCCTCCTTTATCAAAGATAAGGTGACCATATGTGTGTGGGTTTATCTCTGGGCTTTCTAACCTGTTCCATTGATCTATATTTCTGTTTTTGTGCCAGTACTGTAGTGTCTTGATTACTGTAGCTTTGTAGTATAGTCTGAAGTCAGGGAGCCTGATTCCTTCAGCTCCGTTTTTCATTCTCTAGATTGCTTTGGCTATTCGGGGTCTTTTGCATTTCCATATAAATTGTGAAATTTTTTGTTCTAGTTCTGTGAAAAATGCCATTGGTAGTTTCATAGGGATTGCACTGAATTTGTAGATTGCTTTGGGTAGTAGCATCATTTTCACAATGTTGATTCTTCCAATCCAACAACATGGTATATCTCTCCATCTATTTGGATCATCTTTAATTTCTTTCATCAGTGTCTTATAATTTTCTGCATACAGGTCTCTTGTCTCCTTAGGTAGGTTTATTCCTAGATATTTTCTTCTTTTGGTTGCAATGGTAAATGGGAGTGTTTTCTTGATTTCTCTTTCAGATTTTTCATCATTAGTGTATAGGAATGCCAGAGATTTCTGTGCATTAATTTTGTATCCTGCTACTTTACCAAATTCATTGATAAGTTCTAGTAGTTTTCTGGTAGCGTCTTTAGAATTCTCTATGTATAGTATCATGTCATCACACACAGTCACAGCTTTACTTCTTCTTTTCCAATTTGGATTCCTTTTCTTCTCTGATTGCTGTGGATAAAACTTCCAAAACTATGTTGAATAAGAGTGGTTAGAGTGGGCAACCTTGTCTTGTTCCTGATCTTAGTGGAAATGCTTTCAGTTTTTCACCATTGAGGACGATGTTGGCTGTGGGTTTGTCATATATGGCCTTTACTATGTTGAGGAAAGTTCCCTCTATGCCTACTTTCTGCAGGGTTTTTATGATAAATGGGTGCTGAATTTTGTCGAAAGTTTTCTCTGCATCTGTTGAGATGATCATATGGTTTTTCTCCTTCAGTTGGTTATTTGGTGTATCACGTTGATTGATTTGCTTATACTGAAGAATCCTTGCATTCCTGGAATAAACCCCACTTGATCATGGTGTATGATCTTTTTAATGTGCTGTTGGATTCTGTTTGCTAGTATTTTGTTGAGGATTTTTGCATCTATGTTCATCAGTGATATTGGCCTGTAGTTTTCTTTCTTTGTGACATCCTTGTCGGTTTTGGTATCAGGGTGATGGTGGCCTCGTAGAATGAGTTTGGGCGTGTTCCTCCCACTGCTATTTTTTGGAAAAGTTTGAGAAGGATAGGTGTTAGCTCTTCTCTAAGTGTTTGATAGAATTCGCCTGTGAAGCCATGTGGTCCTGGGCTTTTATTTGTTGGAAGATTTTTAATCACAGTTTCAATTTCAGTGCTTGTGATTCATCTGTTCATATTTTCTATTTCTTCCTGATTCAGTCTTGGCAGGTTGTGCATTTCTAAGAATTTGTCCATTTCTTCCAGGTTGTCCGTTTTATTGGTATAGAGTTGCTTGTAGTAATCTCTCATGATCTTTTGTATTTCTGCCGTGTCAGTTGTTACTTCTTCTTTTTCATTTCTAATTCTATTGATTTGCATCTTCTCCCTTTTTTTCTTGATGAGACTGGCTAATGGTTTATCAATTTTGTTTATCTTTTCAAAGAACCAGCTTTTAGTTTTATTGATCTTTGTTATCATTTCCTTCATTTCTTTTTCATTTATTTCTGATCTGATTTTTATGCTTTCTTTCCTTCTGTGAACTTTGGGGTTTTCTTTTTCTTCTTTCTCTAATTGCTTTAGGTGCAAGGTTAGGTTGTTTATTCCAGATGCTTCCTGTTTCTTAAGGTAGGATTGTATTGCTATAAACTTCCCTCTTAGAACTGCTTTTGCTGCATCCCATAGGTTTTGGGTCGTTGTGTCTCCATTGTCATTTTTTTCTAGGTACTTTTAAATTTCCTCTTTGATTTCTTCAGTGATCACTTTGTTATTAAGTAGTGTATTGTTTAGCCTCCATGTGTTTGTAGTTTTCACAGATCTTTTCCTGTAATTGATATGTAGTCTCATAGTGTTGTGGTCGGAAAAGATACTTGATACAATTTCAACCTTATTAAATTTACCAAGGCTTGATTTGTGGCCCAAGGTATGATCTATACTGGAGAATGTTCCATGAGCACTTGAGAAGAAAATGTATTCTGTTGTTTTTGGATCAAATGTCCTATAAATATCAATTAAGACCATCTTGTTTAATGTATCATTTAAAGCTTGTGTTTCCTTACTATTATTTTTTTTGGATGATCTGTCCATTGGTGAAAGTGGGGTGTTGAAGTCCCCTACTATGAATGTGTTACTGTCGATTTCCCCTTTTATGGCTGCTAGTATTTGCCTTATGTATTGAGGTGCTCCTATGTTGGGTGCATAAATATTTACAATTGTTATATCTTCTTCTTGGATCGATCCCTTAATCATTATGTAGTGTCCTTCTTTGTCTCTTCTGATAGTCCTTATTTTAAAGTCTATTTTGTCTGATATGAGAATTGCTACTCCAGCTTTCTTTTGGTTTCCATTTGCATGGAATATCTTTTTCCATCCCCTTACTTTCAGTCTGTATGTGTCTCTAGGTCTGAAGTGGGTCTCTTGTAGACAGCATATATATGGGTCTTGTTTTTGTATCCATTCAGCCAATCTGTGTCTTTTGGTGGGAGCATTTAGTCCATTTACATTTAAGGTAATTATCGATATGTATGTTCCTATTCCCATTTTCTAAATTGTTTTGGGTTCGTTATTATAGGACTTTTCCTTCTCTTGTGTTTTTGTCTAGAGAAGTTCCTTTAGCATTTGTTGTAAAGCTGGTTTGGTGGTGCTGAACTCTCTCAGCTTTTGCTTGTCTGTAAAGGTTTTAATTTCTCCATCAAATCTGAATGAGATCCTTGCTGGGTAGAGTAATCTTGGTTGCAGGTTTTTCTCCTTCATCACTTTCAGTATGTCCTGCCACTCCCTTCTGGCTTGTAGAGTTTCTGCTGAGAGATCAGCTGTTAACCTTATGGGGATTCCCTTGTGTGTTATTTGTTGTTTTTCCCTTGCTGCTTTTAATATGCTTTCTTTGTATTTAGTTTTTGACAGTTTGATTAATATGTGTCTTGGCGTATTTCTCCTTGAATTTATCCTGTATGGGACTCTCTGTGCTTCCTGGACTTGATTAACGATTTCCTTTCCCATATTAGGGAAGTTTTCAACTATAATCTCTTCAAATATTTTCTCAGTCCCTTTCTTTTTCTCTTCTTCTTCTGGAACCCCTATAATTCGAATGTTGGTGCGTTTAATGTTGTCCCAGAGGTCTCTGAGACTGTCCTCAGTTCTTTTCATGCTTTTTTTCTTTATTCTGCTGTGCAGTAGTTATTTCCACTATTTTATCTTCCAGGTCACTTATCCGTTCTTCTGCCTCATTTATTCTGCTATTGATCCCATCTAGAGTATTTTTCATTTCATTTATTGTGTTGTTCATCATTGCTTGTTTCATCTTTAGTTCTTCTAGGTCCTTGTTAAATGTTTCTTGCATTTTGTCTATTCTATTTCCAAGATTTTGGATCATCTTTACTATCATTATTCTGAATTCTTTTTCAGGTAGACTGCCTATTTCCTCTTCATTTGTTAGGTCTGGTGGGTTTTTATCTTGCTCCTTCATCTGCTGTGTGTTTTTCTGTCTTCTCATTTTGCTTATCTTACTGTGTTTTGGGTCTCCTTTTTGCAGGCTGCAGGTTCGTAGTTCCCGTTGTTTTTGGTGTCTGTCTCCAGTGGCTAAGGTTGGTTCAGTGGGTTGTGTAGGCTTCCTGGTGGAGGGGACTAGTGCCTGTGTTCTGGTGGATGAGGCTGGATCTTGTCTTTCTGGTGGGCAGGTCCACGTCTGGTGGTGTGTTTTGGGGTGTCTGTGGACTTATTATGATTTTAGGCAGCCTCTCTGCTAATGGGTGTGGTTGTGTTCCTGTCTTGCTAGTTGTTTGGCATAGGATGTCCATCACTGCAGCTTGCTGGTCATTGAGTGAAGTTGGGTGCTGGTGTTGAGATGGAGGTCTCTGGGAGAATTTTGCTGTTTGATATTATGTGGAGCTGGGAGGTCTCTTGTTGACGAGTGTTCTGAAGTTGGCTCTCCCACCTCAGAGGCAGAGTCCTGACTCCTGGCTGCAGCACCAAGAGCCTTTCATCCACACAGCTCAGAATAAAAGGGAGAAAAAGTAGAGAGAAAGAGTTAGTAGAAGTAGAAAGAAAGAAAGAAAGAAGGGAGGGAGGGAGGAAGGGAGGAAGGAAGGAGGGAAGGAAGGAAAAAAGGAAAGAAAGAAGATAAAGTAAAATAAAATAAAGTAAGATAAAATATAATAAAGTTATTAAAATAAAAAAATAATTATTACAAAAAAAAGAAAAAAGAAAAACGGACGGATAGAACCCTAGGACAAATGGTGGAAGCAAAGCTATACAGAGAAAATATCCCACAGAAGCATACACATACACACTCACAAAAAGAGGAAAAGGGGAAAAAATCATAAATCTTGCTCTCAAATTCCACCTCCTCAATTTGGGATGATTCGTTGTCTAGTCATGTATTCCACAGATGCAGGGTACATAAAGTTGATTGCGGAGCTTTAATCCACTGCTTAGGAGAGATTTCTGTTTCTCTTCTTTGTTCGCACAGCTCCCAGGGGCTCAGCTTTGGATTTGGCCCCGCCTCTGAGTGTAGGTGGCCGGAGGGCGTCTGTTCTCCACTCAGACAGGAAGGGGTTAAACGAGCCGCTGATTGGGAGGCTCTGGCTCACTCAGGCCGGGGTGGGGGGAGGGAGGGGCACGGAGGGCGGGGCGAGCCTGCGGCGGCAGAGGCCGGCGTGACGTTGCACCAGCGTGTGGTGCGCTGTGCGTTCTCTCAGATGAGTTGTTCCTGGATCCCGGGCCCCTGGCAGTGGCGGGCTGCACAGGCTCCCCAGAAGGAGGGTGTTTACAGTGACCTGTGCTCGCACACAGGCTTCTTGGTGGCGGCACTCCAGACTTTTCCCCGGACTCCCTCCCGGCCAGCCATGGCGCACTAACCCCCTGCAGGCTGTGTTCACGCCGCCAACCCCAGTCCTCTCCCGGCGCTCCGACTGAAGCCGAGCCTCACCTCCCAGCCCTGCCCTCCCTGGCGGGCGAGCACACAAGCCTCTCGAGTTGGTGAGTTCCGGTCGACACCGATCCTCTGTGCGGGAATCTCTCCGCTTTGCCCTCCGCACCCCTGTTGCTGCGCCCTCCTCCGCGGCTCCGAAGCTTCCCCCTGCGCCACCCGCAGTCTCCGCCCGCGAAGGGGCTTCCTAGTGTGGGGAAACCTTTCCTCGTCCACAGCTCCCTCCCACTGGTGCAGGTCCCGTCCCTATCCTTTTGTCTCTGTTTTTTCTTTTGCCCTACCCAGGTACATGGGGTGGTTTTCTTGCCTTTTGGGAGGTCTGAGGTCTTCTGCCAGCGTTCAGTAGGTGTTCTGTAGGAGTTGTTCCACGTGTTGATGTATTTCTGGTGTATCTGTGGGGAAGAAGGTGATCTCTGCGTCTTATTCTTCCGTCATCTTCCCGGAAGCCCTCGAAGTAATTTCTAAATAGATGCTTTAGTCTGTTTTTTTTTCCCCACGGTAGTCAGAATGAATGAAAAAATGTGTATATCTAGTTATGTGTATGTGCATATGTATATGTGTGTGTGTGTGTGTATGTGTATAATTGTGTCATTAATTGTGTCATGCTTCTACTTTAAACCCTCAGACAGCTTCTGATTGCACTTAAACCTCAAACTCCCAGAAATGATTCCCATGACTTATGAGCACTGGCCCCTGTATATTACTGCCTGTTATGGACTGCATGTTTGCGTTATCTCAGAATTCATACATTGAAACCCTAACCTCCAATGGGATGTACTAGGAGGTGGGTCTTTGGGAGGTAATTAGGTTTAGATGAGGTCGATAGGCTGGAGCCCCCATGATGTGATTGGTGTCCTTATATGAAGAGAAAGAGACTAGAGCTTCTTGTTTCCACCATGTGAGGACACAATAAGATGTCTGCAAACTAGGAAGACGGCCTTCACCAGGAAGCACATAAGTTGGCACCTTGATCTTGGACTTCCCAGGATCCAGAACTGTGAGAAATAAACTGTTGTTTAAGCCACCCAGGCTGTGGTATTTGTTATAGCAGCCCGAGCTAAGACCCTTCCCTTATCTTCTGTCAGTCACTCTGCCACTGTATTCCAACCTCATATTCATCAAGCTTGTTCTTGCATCTGCACTCCATCTTTTTTCTTCCAGTGACTGTGGTGTGTGTGTGTGTGTGTGTGTGTGTGATTCTGATTTCAAATGTCATCTTTTCAGAGAGACCTTCTCTGACCACACAGTCTGAAGTGTCTCCAAATGTTCTCTATCCCATTCCTGTTCTCTTTGGAGCATTGTGTTTATTTGTTGATTTTTTGTTGTTGTTGATTTTTATTATCAGCCTTCTCCAAGTAAAATATAAACACTATAAGAACCGGGATCTCATCTGTCTTATTCACCACGATACTCCTGGCTTCTATCACAGTGCCTGGCACATAGGATGCACCCTGTAAAAATCTGTTTCATGAATGTTATAAGGCAACTGGCACAACAATAAAGTAGCTAACTGCATAAGGAAGCTGCATAAGGAAGATTATGTATACTTTGCTTCAGGAAAATCTTTGACTTTTACTAAAGGATTTATTCTGGAGTTCTTTAATCTTCTCTGGGATACTTTTCCAGGTCCCCGAATTCTATATTTTAAAATTTATCTTCCTCCCAAGCACATCTGCTGTTACTGTGTATTCTATCTCCATGAAAAGAGCACTGATCTCTTATGATCTGAGTTCAATACATTAGGCTTCCCCTTGTATAGCAAGGGTAGCTGGTGTTTTTCGTTTATTTAATCATAATGATATAGTCTCCTTTCCCTTTTTTCCAGACTCGGTACCTTGGAATAATGGCTAACATTAGCAAGTTAATTTACTTTACTTGGCTGTAAGAATTAGTTCTGGGCTTCCAGATAACTTGGGCAAAAAGTGTGACAGAGTGAATAATAAAATTCCCATGTAAAGCAAGGACAGATAATAATTCATTGGTAGAGAAAAATTTTCACATCTTTGTACCAAACAAAAGTCTTAATTCAATACCATATTCAAAAAATATTAATTGAATAATTATTATGTACTAGGTACATTTACTGAACTCACATTATTGACCAGCTATACTGTACTACTAGGTACTGTATTTCATTGATCTAAGGCACCATGAATTATAAGGTGCACCATTATTTTATGTCCCATTTAGAAATTTTTAAAAATCCTGTTCATTAAACAATAGTATAACATCAACTAAAAGACATTTACCGCTCAAAAAGAAAAAAATATATATATGGGCAAAGATGTGCTTAAAGCGTTTACAGTCAAGTAGGGGAAGCAGAGAGATTAGTAAATAAGGTTATAATACGGTTTGATAATGCAATAATAAAGATATATGCAGAATTCTGTAGTATCACAGAAGAGGAAATGATGAACACCAGGGTACATGTGTGGAGGGGGTGTATCAGAGAAGCTTTTCTGAAAAGGCTATTGGGTCTCCAATGGATAAGAGTTTTCTAGGTAAAAACTGTAGAAATAAACATTTCAAGAAATGGTTTATACTATAAAAGAGCTTGATGAGGTCTAAGGTTATAAACGGTTGAGTACTGCTGGAATGTAATGCATGTAGTTTCAGTGAGAAAAAGAAAAGTGAGGAGGGGGTACTGCTAGAGTCAGGCAGAAAGTGGTTGGGAGAGTGCTGCTTCATTTCAATATTTTGAAAAATCATTTGGACTTATTTAATGGAAAGCCACTAGAAGTCTGTAAGCAGAATGGGGCATGATCCGATTATTTGAGTCATTAATTAATACATCAATACAATAATGATTTATTAAGCAACTATGATATAGCAGGCATTGGAATAGGTCTGAAAATTCAGTAGTGAGCAAACTGGAGTTCTTCTATATCCAGTGTATAGTCAGTGGAGAAGAAAGACAGTTGAGTTAAGCCATCATAAATTTTCTTGATACAGTATATTAATACAAAAAAAAAAGGAAATAATGTAGTGCAAAGAAAGGCTCTGGAATTAGTTTTACTGAGGTCATATCCAAGTGCTTCTGCTTAATAGAAAATGGAGTTTAAACATCTGTAAAATGGGAGGGAGTCTGGGAAGATATCCCACAAGGAGGGAAGCCCAGGTGAAGACAAGGGATGAGACGAAGTGAGTGGGGCTGGTACTTAAGAGTGTTCCAGGCAGAAAGTGTGGGGTTGAAAGAGGAGAAATAACCAATATATAAAGAACTATTACAACTCAACAATAAAAAGATAAGTGGCCCATTTAAAAAGCAGGCAAAAGATCTGAAATAGACATTTCTTCAAAGAAGATATACAAATGGCCAAGAAACACATGAAAAGATGCTCAGTATCACTAGTCATCAGGGAAATGTAAATCAAAGCCACAATTAAATACGCAATTATAAAGTTGAAATGTTGGGAATAGGAGGTCACTCAGGAAGAATATGGAGCCTGAGAAGAGTTCCAAATCTGGAATCCTAGGAAACCCAGTGACCAGAGTCCAAGGAGGTGCTGAATGATGTTCTGGGCCAGTGTGCACAATGCGGGTACCTCGTGAATAAGTGCTTCTGTCTCTAGTCCCCCCAGGGGACAATTTTGGGAGGTACTTTCTATGCTGCTCAGGAGATCCTATGAAATCAAGCCTTTGTTGTTCACAGTTACAATATCAATAGCGTATATATGTATTTATTTCCCCTTTCTCATTCTTCCTAGTGATTCACCTCTCTTCCCCGGAATCAGCAACTAAATAAACTAGTATACAGAAATCTTATCTCAGGCACTGATTTGGGGGGAACCCAAAATAGTTATTTGATATCAGGAATAGCTTTAGAAAGCAGACCTTTAGGATGATATTCTGGAGCAATCACTCACTAGTCAAATAGCAACAAGGACCTATTGCTGATAGTCAGTGGGTGATTCCTGATGATAATCTGTAGCATAGTGAAACATCACAATAAAAAAGACTCACCTGAGGTAGGTTAGGAAGTGGGATAGGTGAAAGGTAAAGTAGTTGCTCTAGCACCTGAGTGGTATGAGGGTATTGATAATTTAAAGGATTGGGCACTGGCTGCGGAAATCTCCAAGAATGAAAACAACAGGCTCAGTTCAGCCATCTGTCAGTTCAGAGTGAGGCATAAAATCCAGAGGGCCTTCATGGCAGCACTTAAAGAGGTTCTCTTCTTGTGAAGCCACAGGGAAGATTTTCAAGCATGTTGAAAATCATGCTTATGTGATAGAGCTAAAGGGGGACTGAGGTGATAGAGCTAAAGGGGGACTGAGTGCACAGGTGTGACAGGTTTCTTCTGAAAAACAAGGACTCTGATAAGGAAGACCTGGGATGGGAACATTTGGATGGATAAAAGCTTGAACCTCCAGAGTCTTCTGAGTTCTGGGTCTGCAGCAGTCACCTCTTCCCCTTGTCGGAGGGTGGAGGAAAGCAGCCTTGTTTTCCCTGGAGCCTGTTCAAAGACCTGGCCTGAGGAAGGTGCCTTGAAAGCAGATGCTTTTTCTTCTCAAGATCCACCCTCACCTTGTCTTCTTCCTTCAGACCAGTAAGTAAAATAAGAGGGGAAGTAAGTTCTCCAGGAGAATACAGTTTACTCACTGAAAAAAATTGGCTTACATATACTGGTGAAACCAGGAGAACCCATGTGGGTTTGGATCTTGAAAGTATTGGGTCAGGGAGAACAGAACATAAGGCTTGACAGGATGGTGTATATTCACATGGGAGAATTTTTGTGTAACACAGGTTCCCTGGAGAGGGTACAGACTTGGAGCTGGTATAATATGCTGATGGGTGGCTCCTTGAAGTTTGGACACATCAATGGTCTATAGTTTAAAAAAGGTGGAAATTCCTGGTGGAGTCAGATGTCTCAGGGAGTCCTCTGCTTTCTCTTAGTTCAACCAAAGCAGCTCTGCTCCCACTGCTTTATCACTAGGACTTCCACATAAAGTTTCACTTAATAAGAAGCTTCTATTGCTATAAAAAAAAATTGGAAAAGCACTAGATTAGATGCTCTCCAAGGACCTTTCCAGCTCCAACACCATAGGACCCTGGTCAGTTAAGCTGTGGAGTCTAACTGCCCATGGTCAAATACAGGTCTCACCTTTTCTGGGCTTTAAGACCTCGGGAAAGATACTCACCAATTGTATCTACCTAATAGAGTTATTATCTTAAGTGAGAAAAAACACATGGTACTTGGCACAGCATCTAGCACATAGTAAACATTCAAAATTTATTCTAGAAATATAGGAGTGTCTAAGAAACAAATTCCTCTAGCTAGATTAGACACAGCGTGGAATACGTGATGTAGTTACAGCTATACATATTTAAATAAATTTTAAAACTGTGCAGGATTTTGTATATTAAAATATTTAATATCTGCATTCTAAGTAGAGCCTTGTAGAATAACAATATTAGGTTGACTAGAAGAACCTGCCATTTTTATAGGTCCAAAAATGGTTGGAGATTGGCAATTTTGTTTGTTTCTACATAATATCTGGAAAAGAGCAACATTTTAGAAAAGGAGGAACCTTTGTTAGGTGCAGGTTGGCCAAGGGGAGTTGGCCAGTGATGCCCCACTCCTATGAGGAACAAAGTTGTACCTTGGTGATGATCTCTCCCACAGTGTTCATGGGCTGCTGAGCAGGCCAACTTTTGTCTTGACTTCCGAACATGGGTTCCATGATAAAGAACAGAGTCATAACAAGTCAGAAGGGCTTCCTGGTCTTGTTTCTGTTGCAGCAGAACCAGTCAGCCAAGTCCTTGGGAGTCTTATTTGAAAGCCAGATGGTGACAAAATGTCCATGAGACAATGGTGTTGCTACATGCTTACCTACAGGTTCCTTGATGGTATGAACAGCAAAGCTTATCGTTCCTTGTCTTGGGGTAGAGTCAGAGACATGAAAATGAGAACTCTATTGTTATCCCACACATTTATACCTCAGGATTTAATGGTATTAAAATTTAGGTGATCTGTTGTTGTTTTCCCTCATTTTGTTTTTTTGTAGCTTGTGTACCTGTGAAAAATAACAAATTCCAGATAGCAATCTTGTAATGCTTGAACCACATACAAAGTACTTATATATACCTTCATCTTGAATTTTCCCTTCCCCAGAGTTTTCCAGGTAAATATATAAACATGGGATGTGTGTCTGAAAGGCATCCTTTCCACTTAGCTCATGTGGTCCTAGGAAATGTCATAGAATCTAGAGTCATTCCCATGGCAACAGGCAACTCTATTACCAAGGACACTGCTAGCTTTTCTCTTTGAGAAGGTTTGCTCTATATTTGAGATTCAAAGCTATCTTTATTAATATTTTTGGATGCATTTTGAGGCACTGTGCCTACACAAACAACTTATATGGTACATACACTTGAGATGGGAAGGCAATCAATGCCTCTTTTCCAGGGAAGCAAAATATGGATTATGTGAAAGGGCTTTGCAATGCTGTGTGATTGGGAGTTTTTGTATGGTTAGGCTGAGGAGAAGCAAAAGGAATGGGGATAGACAGAAAACAACAAACTATGCACTACTAACTGGAATATACACACATATACACAAACCTACACGTGTGCTCACACACACACAATCAACAACAAAATACAGTAGACACCATGGGATAAAAAATAGCTATTCTGTAAACTTGGAGTAAAAAGGTTTATTTTCAGCCACCTTGACTATGGAATTTGTAATGGAGATGAAAGCCATAATCAGTGCTGGTGTTATTGACCTGGGTCCTTGGACTCTTTAATCAATAGAAATTGATAAGAGGCCAGGTGAGAAATTCAGGCAAGGCTTTATTGGGACTCACAAGGGAGCGAGAACAAGAAACAGGTGCCCTTGCTCACTCTGGGCGAGCTGTTCCCTTTGGGGGGTGGATTGGTGAGTTAGGCCTGAGGGGTGGTTTAAGTGGGCTGCCCACCCCTTTGGTGCTGTGTGCAGGGATCACACAGAAGTACCCTGTTTTTGGTCCTGGCACCTCAGAAGTGACAGTTGGTTTGTGCCTTTTTTGTATCTTATTGTTCATAATTATCTCAACTGTGCCTGCATGCAGTTATTTTTAAGTCCCTTATAATAAATTTCTTTGTATTCTGTTGCTTGAGGAGACATTTGTCCAGGTGTCGCCCTCCAGTAAAGGGTCCCAGGTCCCAGCCTGTCTCAGTGTCTTTTCCACTGAGTGTATGTGCTGTTAAAATATTAGCAGGGATCACCATGTGGGGTATGATGGTTTTTCTGTGTCTGGACCCTCATTATCTTATTACATTTCCTATGATGTGACATGAGGGAAGCAAATAATTGGAGACATTACTAGATAAACTGTATTGATTCCATTTCATGCCTTATGAATTGGAAACAAATGGGAAAGCCTGCACAAAGGAGAGCCTTGTTTTACGAAAACAAAAACCAGCCAACCGACAACAACAACAAAAAACCCAATGCCTCTTCCAGCCTCAGAGGCTAGTCTAGGGTGGGACTCAAATTAAAAAAAAAAAATCTCCAGGTGATGTCAGTGTATGGCCAAGACTGATTAGCTTAATTACCTTGGAAATTATTAGCATTTTGTTTGATAAAAAATGTCTCATTTTGTGTCATATCACTCTAACATATGGATCTATCTTCCAGTTTTCATGAAGATATACCAGATGTTTTTAAATATTTCAAGGTGTATAAATATATAGTTGAATTAAATGCTAGAATTATCTTATTACTACTCCCCTTGGACAGAAAAGGAAAGTGAAGCTTCATACAACTAAATGACTCCAGTCATAGTTTTGACTCACAGCCTGATTCTAAAGCTGATGTTCTTTTTACTGTTCCATACCATATTCATCATAAGTCAAGCAGATTATATTCTAGGAACCTGGCAGCAAAAGGTAAAGGGAGGTGGCAAAATGTGAAGGGCAGTTTTGGGCATATTAAGTTTGACTGTCTCTCTGTATATTAGTTTCCCAAGGATGCTGTAACAAAATATCAGTACCACAAACTGGGTGGCTTAAAACAAATTTATTCTCTGGCAATTATAGAGCTAGAAGTTTAAAGTCGAGGCTTCTAGTAATCTCTGGCATTCCTTGGCTTGAATCTACATCTCTCCAATCTTTGCCTCTGTCTTTATGTGGCTGCTTCTTTGTGCCTCTTCTGTGTCTCTGTTCCAAATTTCCTTGTTTCTCTGATAAAAACACCAGTCATTGGATTTAGGGCCCACTATAAATATGGTATGATTTCATTTCAAGATCCTTAACTAATTACATATGTAAAGACCCTATTTCCAAAAAGAGTCACACTCTGAGGTCCCAGGTGAATATTGATTTTGGAGGGACCCTATTCAACCTATTATACTTGGCAAGTGACATTTGGAGACGCCAGTCATTTCTTGATGAGAAAACTAGTACTCCTGTCTCTTGTGAGAAGATTTGCACAGAATGAAAGGAATAGGTGAAATTGGGTGGCTGAGAGGCAGCTTTTCTGGCAGCCCTGGAAGAACACAGGCAGGTCCTAAGGAACATTTCTAGGAAACTTGTAGGATTCCAAGTGAGAAACAAGTTACAGAAATCTTTTGCTCTCAGAGGAATTGACCACTTATGTATTGTAGTATAAGAAGACTTGTCTTTCTGCTGGTGCAAGTTGGTTCTATAGGAATTTACCGGTCATTTGGTTTTTTGCAGGCGTTAAACAAGCTTTGGGGGGACATAAAGAAAAAACTGTGGGCCCTGATCAAAGGAGTTGACCATCTGGAGTTTGAAGTATATCTGTATTCTGCCACAGGAGCTAAAAAAAAAAAAAAAAAAAAAAAAAAAAAAAAAAAAGAACTGAAAGAAAACAAAACACAGTCAAAAAATGGGCAGAATATCTAAATAGACATTTCTCCAAGGAAAGCATACAGATGGCCAAAAAACACATGAAAAGATGCTCAACATTTCTAATTATTAGAGAAATGCAAACCAAAACTTCAGTGAGGTATCATCTCACACCATTCAGAATAGCCATCATCAAAAAAATCTACAAACAATAAATGCTAGAGAGGGTGTGGAGAAAAGGGAATCCTCTTGCACTGTTGGTGGGAACGTAAATTGGTAAAACCATTATGGAGAACAGTATGGAGGTTTCTTAAAACACTAAAAATGGAGCTGCGGTATGATCCAGCAATCCCACTCCTGAGCATATATCTAGAGAAAACCAGAATTTGAAAGATGCATGCACCCCCATATTCATTGCAGCACTATTTATAGTAGCCAGGACATGGGAGCAACCTAAATGTCCATTGACAGAGGAATGGATAAAGCAGATGTGGTACATATATACAATGTAATATTACTTAGCCATAAATAGGAACAAAATAGTGCCACTTGCAGAGACGTGGATGGATCTAGGGATTGTCATACAGAGTGAAGTAAGTCAGAAAGAGAAAAA
>NW_006782487.1:598067-599290 GCF_000442215.2 Lipotes vexillifer | reverse complement strand
AAAAAAAAAAAAAAAAAAAAAAAAAAAAAGGCTTATAGGAATATCAGTTTACTTGTCAGCTAGTGACAAGGGTTTTGGGTATAATAATACATAAAGGAAATGAGCAAAGACTTTCACCGGGCAAAAAGATCCCCGTTGAGGATTTGAGCTTCACAGTTGCAGAAGGTTCCTTCTACAAAGGATGGATTTGGACCACATGGAGAAGTGATGTCCCTTGCTCTTTGAAATGTAAGAAAGATTCCCAGGTGTTCGTGCGTGGGAAGACATCTGTTACTATTCGCAGGAGGAGAGGTGTTTGCTGGGATGTAACGGAGGTAGAGAAGGTGGAATTGCCTTGGCTAGTTAGAAACACTGAGTCTGCCACAGGACTGAAAAATCCACTGAGACTTACAAACCCAACAAGGCATAATTTCACCCATAGGCAACAAGCGTTAGGTAGCTAACTGAAGCAGAGTCTCAGAGGGAGGTACAGCAGCTTATCAGAGCTCAGATACATATCAATTGTGTTTGGGTCCAATGATCTAAAATTTGAAACCTAAAGTTTTTAGAAAGAGAAAATAAATTTAAAATGTAATTTCTTTCAGCAAAAGCTTGTTAGTTGGTTATCGAGAAGTCAGGCAAATGCAGATTGGTTCTGTGTGTCTCTGATATTCTCATCAGTCTCAAGTCACGTGTAGTTAAGAAAACACCCAAGCTATCCATGTCTACCATAGTTCCCATGGTATTTCTATTCACCCTCCCACCCCCTCATATCTCTCTCCTTGGACTGCACCCTGCATCACCTACTCATTTGTATGTGGTTTCATTTGCCTATAGCGGCAGCCTGTTTTAAGATCCCTGTTGGAGACTGAGACTAAACTGAATGAAGCAGCTTAAAATAATGGTGTTAGTTCGAGTACAGGTTTTTCCATCGTTGTATTTAGTTACCATTCAGAGTTGTTGGTGGTTCTATTTTCTTCCTAATTAAAATGCATTCAGGACAAGTGACACTGAAAGGATTTGACCAGATTCACTTTGGAAGTTTTCTGTTGAAGACCCTCAAAAGACGTTCTAAATGTTGAATGTGCATTCAAGGGGTTCTTTGATCAGTATTTTGTTCCTTTGCCTTGTAGTCCATTGGAATGCCTGTAGCATAGATGTTGGGATGTTTCCCCATGCTTCCTCAGCTTATGGATACAAATGGGTATCACAGTGAGCACAAGAATACTTTCTGCCTCTTTCCC
>NW_006782487.1:568341-598054 GCF_000442215.2 Lipotes vexillifer | reverse complement strand
CTTTCCCTCTCAGCTGACATAGGATCTGCAGCCCCAGTTATTTCTGGGAGTCCACAGGGAACTTCACACATGCTCACAAACTTCTATCTCATATGGTCTCCCGTTCTAATCCCTCTCCAAGAATTTGTGCTTTGAGAGCACCGTGTAACACCGTTATTGGAACAAACAACAGCGCTGTCATGATAGTGTATACGGCAGTGGTTCTATCAGTTTGTTGTGAGCTTCCTTCTGGAAACCAAAACTTAGTTTGAGTGATATAAGCTATAGTATAAGTGCAGATTTCCTCATCCAAAAGTACTTTGGCTAATTCAAGAAATAAGTGTGTTATGTTTTAAGGTGCCAGATGCATGTATGAATTTCCAGACCTCAGTATTTGATATTTTTACCTTTACAATATGAAACAAAAACTTATTTGCCTTCTTTAAATTTAAAATAACAAGAATAAGTTCAATAGTTTAGATGTTGATTGTATCTGAGGCCAGGTTGAATTTTGTGTCGGGAGGAAAGTAGGCTAGCTAAAAATCACGCTGTTGATTCATGTACCTGTATTTCTCGGCTGTCCTCCTGAAGTTCCGTTGATAATATTTTCTTTTATGCTCCTCAAGGGATCTCTAGAACGGTGATGTTAGTATATAATTTATTGCTACGAAGCATTTTATTTACGTTTGATCCTTATTATGTTCCTCTGGAATAGAGCCATGGGTGTGGGTGTTGTTTCCTTTTACATTTGAAGATACTGAGGCTCAGGAAGGCGCTTGGGTGTCCAAGATCATGTAATTTGCATGTGGCAAAGCCAGGCTTTGTAGCCAGATCTCCTGGCTTCAGATCTGGCACTTTTCCCTAGGTGGCCTTTTGTGGTGTGAGAACAAGTGTCCCTTTCCCTTGGTAGTCAGTATCTGGGCATTCTTTCTAGGGGGATGGTGAGATTTGGTTGCTCTCGGCAGGCTGGCATACAAATGAGAGCACATGACAGTCTTAGATATCTGTTCCTGGTTCTCTGATTTGGAAAAAGAAAAATAACTGAGAGCCTACCATGTGCCAAGCTTCAGGCAGTTCTCACAGCTGCCCTATAAAGTAGATATTCTCACCGATCTTTACAGATGAATTAAAGATTCAAAGAGCTTTGAGTAACTTTTCCAAGGTCTCGCCTCAGGAATAGAAAAGTCAGGATTGAGATCCAGGAATTCTTGTTCTTTCCATGACATCACAGTTGCCTCTTCCTTGTATTTCGAGGAAATTTACCAATAAAAGGAGGCAGAAAACAAGTCATGGAAAGAAAATACTGTCTTCAAGATGAGGGGAGATGGGAGGGTCTTCACGTTATACATGAACCTCAGCAAAGGTTAGACCCCGGGCTAGCCTGACTCCAAGGCAGAGAGGTCACTACCTATACTGTGTGACTTGAGAATCCCTGAAGACACCTAAACAACCCTAAAACCGTTTCCCCCACAAACATGCTGAAAACTGTGTTTTTGAGTCCTTTCATTTTTATTTTTTTAAATAAATTTATTTAATTTATTTTTGGCTGTGTTGGGTCTTTGTTGCTGCACGTGGGTTTTCTCTGTTGTGTCGAGTGGGGGCTACTTTTCGTTGTGCTGCGTGGGCTTCTCATTGCGGTGGCTTCTCTTGTGGAGCACGGGCTCTAGGCATGCGGGCTTCAGTAGTTGTGGCTCGCGGGCTCAGCAGTTGTGGCTCGCGGGCTTTAGAGCGCAGGCTCAGTAGTTGTGGTGCACGGGCTTAGTTGCTTTGCGGCATGTGGGATCTTCCCGGAAGAGGGCTTGAACCCGTGTCTCCTGCACTGGCAGGCGGATTCTTAACCACTGCACTACCAGGGAAGCCCTTAGAGTCCTTTAAAAAGTCCATATGCTTCTGAAAGGATAATACACGTTCAGGTTAATTTGTTTAACCAGAGATTAGTTGAGGCACCCCATGGCTGTCTGCTGGACCTCCATGGAGGTCCTTAGGGATAAAGGACACACAGCTGGTGTGTTGGAAAAGGGCTGGTGACTGGGGGTGATCAGGCAGAGCAGGTAGAGGGGGCCGCATGGTGGAAGAGGTGCCAGAGCCCCAAAGCCCCCTCTAGACTGAAAGAGACAAATGGAGGCGAGGAGATCCCAGAGGCCCATACTTGCCTATTTTACCACTTATTCCACTGCCAGTACTATTTACACTTGTCCCTGATTTAATTTCCATGGAAATTCTAGTTTTCTTCATCATTAAAAGCAACGCATTTTATTTTCATAGACTGGCATTTTAAATGTTCTGTGAATTCTGATTCATTATTTTTCCACACTCTGCAAACAGTATCATCCAACAGCAAAACACTATTACTTGATTAATAAAAGCTCACTTCTGACAGTTCATTTTTGAGAAATACCACCTCACACCACAAGTCCCTTGTTTCTATTCTTGATGTCGTAGCATACTAACTTTTTGTATTGGTATTTGGCAAAATCTTACTACTGCAGCAACTGTTCCCTGAAATTCTCCTGTTGTTAATCACAGAGCTGGCAGCCCACGTTCCTCGTGCTGCTTCTGCCCACACTCATTTTAAGCTCAGAGCACCATAAATAGGATTCTCAGCCCCTGCTGGATGCCTCATTATCTTCTTCTAGTTTCTTACTGCATCACACCTATCTGGCTTCTTACAACCCGTCAAACATACCCATAATAAATGTATAGTTTCTCTTTCTGAATATAACAAGCAGTTTCTTCCTGGTAGGGCAGGTAGGTATGTGGTTTTACTCTTTAATTCTTAGCTGTCTCTTAAATCTGCCACCCAACGTCTCACAGTGTGACAAGCCTCAGAAAACTTGGGCAACACGTGAAAGGCACAAAAGATAAACTAGTGAACTAGATCTCTTTGTTGTTAATTAGGGGACCCAATTTCTTTTCCCATTCCTTGTGTTTCCTGCTTAGCAAAATGGTGGAAGAGACCATATTTGTATTTTGTATACCGGTATTTTTCATAATAGTTCTTTTCTTAAAAGAAATGAGCATATATAACTAGTTTGTCACCCTGACTCTACAAGGGCCAGATGGTAGACAGGACAGCATCCAGCCATGACCTCCCTCAGGGTCAGCCTCATCTGAGGAGAGAGGCTCAGCCAATGTCACACGCTTTCCTGGTCAGCCTGCATCTCATGACTGAGGCAGGCATGGGTATAAATTCCCAAGCATCTGGGCCTGACTCAGGACATCTCTGTTGGGCATGGGAGGTACTCCATAGCTCCCCTCCAAGCTGGCCAGGGCTTTGCCAGACTTCTCTGCTTGATTATCCCTCTGCTCGATCCTGCTTCTTTCCCTCTGCTTTCACAGGTATTGATCCCTAATAAACTTGCATTCCAACTTAGTACCTGCTTCCAGAAACCCCAACCTGTGATAGACACTGTTTATTTTAAATAAATCCACACTCCTCTGGCTTCTTGGAGCCTCAAAACTAGAGATGCTCGGGCCTCTCTCAGGATGTCTAAGGGGATCCACCTGAGCCGGGTGAAGCAGTCACGGCCAGATGGGGCAGACTGAAGGCAGATGGCGGTGGGGGCAAGTCCTGCAGGCTCATTCATTGGGCGGCGTGTGGCTCTGGCTCTGGTGACTGCAGAGGAGTCCTGTGAAGAGGCAATTTGTGTCTTCCTACCACCCCCAGGATTAGAGCAGTGGGGATTAAAGGACCACAGGCTGTTATTACAGCCTGGTGTTGGAGTTTAGGGCTTTTCATGACTTCCTTTCTGTCATGAGAACGAAGGTAGCACATTGTGGTGAAAAGTGCAGGCACTAAACTCGAGCAGGTCTGGGTTTTTAATAGCTTTATTGAGATATATTTACATACAGTAAACTACACACTTAAAGTGTTTAACTAGATATACACCCATGAAACCACCACAACAATCAAGATAATGAACATATCCATCATCCCTAAAATTTCATCTTGTCCATTTCTGATTCCTCCTTCCTGCCCTTCCATGCCCCATCCCCTGTTTCCAGGCAACAACTGATTTATACTTTGTCATTATAGATTGTTTTCTATTTTCTAGAAGTTTATATAATTGGAATCATTTGGTATGTACTCTTTTATCCCCCCTCTGGCTTCTTTCACTCAGCATAATTAGTTTGAGATTCATTATGCTGTATGTTTCAATTATTCATTTCTTTGTATTTTTGAGTAAAATCCCATTGTATGGATTTACCAGAGTTTATCCATTCATATCAAAGGACATTTGAGTTGTTTCTAGTTTTTTGTGTGGTTTTTTTGGCAAGGATGAACAAAGCTGCCATGGACATTTGTGGGCTGGTTTTTGTGTGAGCATTTGCACTCATTTTTCTAGGGAGAGGTCAGCAAACTTTTTTCTGTAAAAGGACAACTAATATTTTAGGTTTTGCTGGCCATATAGTCTCTGGCATAACTCCTCAATTCTACCTCTAACGTATGAAAAAGCCTTGCTCATTACATAAATAAGGGTGGCTGTGTTCCAATACTCTGTTTACAAAAAATTGTGACACCTGATCTCAGGTAAATATTTAAAAGTGGAATTGATGGGTCAGTCATATGGAAAGTGCATGTTTATAAGAAACTGCCAAACTGTTTTCAAGAGCGGCTCCACTATTTTGCAGTCTCACTAGGAACGTATGAAAGTTCCAGTTGCTCCGAATCCTTTTTGACACTTCATATGGACAGTTTTTTGTTATATTTAAAAAATTTTAGCCACTCTGTTCAGTGGTCTTTCATCGTGGTTTTAATTTACGTTTTCTATTGGCTAATGTTTTATGTGCTCATCAGTATATTTTCTTTGGTCACATGTTCAAATATTTGGTCAATGTTTTAAAAATGGGCTGTTTTGTCTTTGAGGTTTGAGAGTCCTTTATGCTGGATACAAGTTTGTCAGATATATGATTTACAAATATTGCACTCACTAGCTTGACTTTTAATTTCTTACCAAATTTTTGTAGAGCAAAAATTCTTAATTTTCATGAAGTCTAATTTACCAATTTTTTTCTATTACAGACTGCTTTTGTTATATCTAAGAATTTTTTTTGCTCAAAGTTCATGAAGATTTTCTATATTAAATTTTTTTTATAGATTTACATTTCACACTTAGATTTATGATCAACTTTGAATTAATTTTTGTATAAATTGTGAGGTACAGGCTGAGGATCAAACACCGTTTGTTGAAAAGACTGTCCTTTCTCCATTGAATTGCCTTTGCGTCTTTGTCTAAAATCAACTTACCATATTTGTGCAGGCCTATTTCTGGATCTATTCATTGATCTATGTATCTAGTTTTTCATCAATATATTACTGTCTTGATTACTGGAACTGTACACTAAGTCTTAAAATCGGGTAGTGTGAGTCCTTCAACTTTGTTCTTTATCAAAATGGTTTCAGCTGTTGCTTTGCCTCTCAATATATATTTTAGAATTGGCTTGTCTGTATCTGAAAAAAACTCCTGGGATTTTGATTGGCATTGCATTAAATACATGGATCAACTAGGGTAGAATCAACAGCTTAACTATGTTGAGTCTCCCGATTCATGAAGAAGTTATGTTTCATATTTATTTAGGTCATATTTGATTTCTTTCATCAGCATTTCATAGTTTTCCACATACAGATACTGCACATGATTCATTGGATTTACGCTTAAGTGTTTGATAGTTTTGGAGCAAATGTAAATAATATGTTTATATTTTTAAATATCAAGTTCATTGATAGTATATATAGAAATATGATTGGTTTTTGTATGCTGATTTTGTATTTGTGACCTTGCTACACTTAGTTCTGGGAGTTTAGTTATAGATTCCTTGGGATTTTCTGCATCATAAACAATTGTCATATGTAAACAGAGGCTTCTTTTTCATGCCTTATCACATGGCCAAGGACTTGCCATTTTTTGATGCTGAATAAGAGTGAGTAGTGTGGACATTGTGCCTTGTTCCTGGTCATAGAAAGCATTGAGGCCTTGAGCATTAAGAGTGATGTTGGCTTTAGAATTCTTTTTGTAGGTACCCCTTTTCAGGTTTCCATTCCTAGTTTGTGAGAGTGTTCGTTGTTGTTTTAATCATGAATGCATGTTAAATTTTTTCAAATGCTTTTTCTGAATAAATTGGTACTATCATGTGGTTTTTCCTTTTTTTAATTTAATTTACACTGATTTTTTTTTTTGTAATATTGAATCAGCCTTGAATTTCTGAGATAAACCCCATTTAGTTGTGATATAGTGTTCTTTTTACATTTTGCTGGATTTAATTTGCTAATACTTTGTTAAGGATTCTTGCATCTATGTTAAGGCAGAACGGCCTATAGTCTTTTTTTGTACATCTTTAGCTTTGGTAATGCTGCTTCATAATATGAATTATTTTCTGGAAGAGATTATATAGAATTGGTGTCAGTCACCTACATTTTTGAAAGATTTTCACTGGGTAAAGAATTCCAGGTTGCCCTTTTTTCTTTTAGTACTTTCAAGATGTTTCTGTACTGTTCTCTAGTTTGCACAAGAAATATTCTGTCACTTTTACCTTTGTTCCTCTTTAAATGACCTGTCTTTTAAAATCTGTGTACTTTCAGGATTTCTCTTTATCATTGACAAACATTGTGACAAATTCTCAAAACCAGTGATAAACATGTGACAAACATCAGTGACAAACATTCAGTCGGTAACACTGCAAAGTTGTCTTTCCCCTAGTCCCTGGCAAATACTAATCCACTCTCTGTTTCTATAGATCTGCCATATTTTGGATCTTTTATGTAAATGCAGATATACAGTATGTGGCCTTTTTTTCTGCCTTTTCTCTTAGCATAATATTTTCATGTTCATATATTGTAGTGTATATCAGTACTTGGTTTCATTTTTCAGTTCATCGTTTGATGCACATTTGTCTTGTTTCACCATTTTTTCTTTTTCTTTTTTTTAATTGATTTTTTGTTTTTTATTGAAGTATAGTTGATTTACAATGTTGTGTTTCAGCTTTTTGGCTATTATGAATAATGCTGATATGCACATTCCTGTAAAAGTTTTTGCGTGGACACATGTTTAGGATGAACATTTTTTGTTGCTGTTGTTATAAAAGTAATATGGACTTGTAACAAATTCACATCACTCCCCTGATAAATTAATTTGAAGTAGGACAGTATAAACTTTCAAATCATATGTGATTTGATCAAATCACATGTTGGATCAAATCACATGTTTATCACTGGTTTTGAGAATTTGATTGTGATGTGCCTTGTTTTCCTCATGTTTCTTTGCTCAGAATTTGGTGAGTTCCTTGATCTGTGCCATTATAGTTTTCATCAAATTTGGAAAAAAATTGACCATTATTTCTTAAAATATTTTCTGTCCCCTCTGCCACTTTAGGACATGAATTATCCATATATTTAGCTCCTTGAAGGTATCCCATAGTTCATGGATGCTTTTTTTTTTTAGTCTTTTTCTCTTGGTGTTTCATTTTGGATAGTTTATATTGCTATGTCTTCAAATAATCTTTGTCCTGCAGTGTCTAGCCTGCTACTAATATCATCCAGTGTGTTTTTCATCTCAGGTATCACTAAAAAGTTCAAATCGGGTCATCTTTCTATCTTCCATGTCTCTACTTAACATGTTTAATCTTTCCTCTAATTTACTGAACATATGGAATACAGTTATAGCAACAGTTACAATGATAAAACAATATAATACTGTTTTACTCTGGATCAGTTTTGGTTGATTGATTTTTCTTATTCTTTTTTTTTTTTTTCCTTTTTTTTGGCCACACTGTGAGGCATGTGAGATCTTAATTCCCAACCAGGGATCGAACCCACCCCCTCCCCCCACCCCCCGCAGTGGAAGCACAGAGTCTTAATCACTGGCCCGCCAGGGAAGTCCCTGATTTTTCTTATTGTTATGGGTTGTACTTTTTTGCTCCTTTACCTCCCTGGCAACTTTCGATTGGATGCCAGACATTGTATATTATGCCTTTGTGGATGCTAGATACTTTGTATCCTTTTAAATATTCTGCAGTATTTATTCTACAATATTCTGCAATGCAGGTAAGTTACTTTAAAATGGTTTGATCTTTTTGTGCCTTGCCTTTATTCATTAGAGTGTTTAGTCAAGGGTTACATCTTCCCCACTACTTTAGGCAAGAGACTTAGTTCTCTAAGCAATGTTCCATGAATTATGAGGTTTTTCCACTCTGGCTATTGAGAGCAGGCACTATTCTTGATTCTGTGTGATCTCTGGGCACCATTCCCTCCGATCATTTCCATATCTCTGCCATCCCTCCTAGTCTCACCCCTGCCAGACTTCAGGTGGTTTCCTCAAATGCATGTGCTGATCAGTACTCAACAGAATACTTGAGGGAGCCTCTCTGTAGATCCTTGGGGTTTTTCCCTCTGTGTACCTATCACCTTTCCAGTACTCTGTCCTCTGAACTCAAACCACCTTTTGCGCCCTAGATTCCCAACTCTATATCCTCAACGCAGGGAGACCACTGGACTTTGCTTGGGTTCCCCATCCCTGCAGCATGGCCTATAAACTTTCTCTAGGCAGTAAACTCAGGTATTCATAAGGCTTATCTCATTTATTTCCCATCTCTTAGATATCACTGCTCTTTTTTTGCCTAATATGCAATGTCATGGGAGCCTTTGTTTCATATATTTTGTTTGGTTTTTTAGTTGTTATGTGTAGGAGGATAAATCTGGTCTCTGCTATTTCATATTGGTCAGAGGTACAAGTTGAAGGTCTGGACTCCATTCCTCTCCTATTTCCTTATCTTCTCCAACTCGCAGGTCTTGAATCCTTCCATATTCTTAGATGTGGAATTGAAAGGACTTTGTGGAAACAGCCTCTGGCCCACACCCCCTGAGAACGTGTGTCTAGCTGAATTTGGCAGGTGCCAGCCCTGCTGCAGTTCATACCTTTCTAATTTGGCCTGACACTGTGGGCTCTGACATTAGCTCTGTGGAATGGCTACCACGCTCTATTCCCATCCAGGGCTGTGTTTCTGTTGCTGACAACCCTGTATGTTAGCAGGTTCCTATTTCGAGCATATTTTATTTTTTATTGGAATGTAAAGCTCTACTTTCTATTTTTGTGTAAATATTTTGATAATGTTTCCTAGTCACAGTAGCTCAAGGATGCCTTGACTTTACTACAGTATGTCTCCAAATTTTGCAAGAATAAATTTTTTAAAAATTGGCCTATAACATAAAGAGAATTTGAAGTAGGAAATATGGTGGTGCTGCCCCTGGTCTAAGAGAGGGACTCTAGACCCTGTCCCCTTATATGAACATAAGTGACTATGTCCTTCGCTGGGTACCAACCTCAGGTTCTCCTGTAATAGACACTGGCTGTTCCTGTGGCTCTGGGGCCCAGGATGACAACTGTTCTCCTGGAACGTGTCTTTAACCACTGCTTCAGGAGAGCACAGGGTGCCCATGAGCTAAACAGCAATATTTTAATGAGTGCCAAATTTACTAAAGAACTCTAACAAAATAAAAGTAGAATAATAGAAGAAACAAAGACAGCAGTATATTATTCTGCTAGTGTTGCCATAATAGAGTACCACAGACTGAATGACTTGAACAACAGAAACATATTTTCTCACAATTCTGGAGGCTGGAAGTCCAAGATCAAGGTGTTGGCAGGGTCAGTTTCCCCTGAGGCCTCTCTCCTTGATTTGCAGGTGGCTGTCTTCTCTCTGTGTTCTCACAAGGTCTTTCTCTGTGTGAGGGAAGCGCTGGTGTATTTCCTGTGTCGTAAACTCTTCTTCTTATAAGGACCCCAGTCAGATTAGACTGGTATCCACCCTAGTGAACTTATTTTAACTTAATCATCTCTTTAAAGGACCTGTCTCCAAATATATTCACATTCTGAGGTACTGGGGGTTAGGGCTTCAACATATGAATTTTGGGGAGACAATTCAGTTCCCTACAAGCAGAATATTGATTGTGGTTCTGTATGATCAGTACATGGGATTTCATTTTATATTGTATTTCTCTCTACTTTTGTGTTATGTTTGAAAATTTTCCCAATTAATAAAAGTTAAAAAAGTTACTAATGAAGGTAAAGGGACTTGAGCTAACCTGGGGAAAAATTCTGCCCAAACAAATATTTCTTTGTATAATACTCTTTGAAAATATTGCTTTCTATTTATTGTCCTCTTGTGAAATCAACACACATACACACACACCCCCCACTGTAACCTTAAGCACTGTAAGTTCTTAGGGCACCATCCTCCTATCCTGTCTAGAGCCATATCTCAACTGTTGCAAAATAACTTTGACAATAATAAGTAACAATGGGAATTAGCACTTGTATAGGGTTTTGAAAAGGCATTGTGTGTATTTTTCATATATTTCTTGAGTCCCACGAGAGGCAGGCAGTAGGAGTGATACTGTCCCAAGGTAGGAGTGAGGAGAGGAGCTTTGAGTCAGTGACTCACCAGGTCACTCAGGGTGGAGTTTGCAGTACTAGATCAAGTCTGATTCCAGCCTCAGCATCTTCCCCACGGATGTGCTTCCTTCGTGATGAAACAAAGAGTTATAGCTCCCCCATTATTTTGCCCTCTCTATATTGCAAGAAACGCTGATTGAATAATGATACCTCTGGAAATGACACTTTTTCATTTGCTAACAGTTTTCCTCAAATGTTACTGCTTCAAATTGGCATTTTTTTTTTTTTTTTTTTTTTTGCGGTACGTGGGCCTCTTACTGTTGCGGCCTCTCCTGCTGCGGAGCACAGGCTCCGGACGCGCAGGCTCAGTAGCCATGGCTCACGGGCCTATCTGCTCTGCGGCATATGGGATCCTTCCGGACCGGGGCACGAACCCGTGTCCCCTGCATCGGCAGGCAGACTCAACCACTGCGCCACCAGGGAAGCCCACAAGTTGGCACTTTAATCCATCAATACCAAAACCTACTTTCATGTTTAGCTGATTTCATTTAATTTCTGAAGTGCTAAGCCTTAACGATGTTTTTATCTTTTTGGAAAGATTGAATTTATGGAATGGACACACAGGACAGTTTTATGTTGTGTAGTATATTTTGCTTTTTAATGCAATAGGCATTATCGCCTTTTAAGTATCACCTTTGTTAGAATACTGCTTTCTCAGGTCTATTAATTATCCTGATATGAACTGAAATACTGTTCATTTCAAGGGAGGGCTGGGCTATAAATAAGGAAAATCTCTTTCCTGAACTTTTTACCTTCAAATCTTCCCTCTGATAAATTCTTTCATCATTTTAGTTCAAGAAACAATTTTATATGTACTGCAAGAATTCAGAATGTTTTTTTGCCCCCATGGACTAAAATACCAATTCTCCTATCTCACATAAATGTGTGCAATAGAATGAACTATTAGACAAAGGAAGATGAAAACTGTATCTCTCCTTTCTGTGGACTCACTATCTCCTCTCACTCCCCATCCCAGCAAGAAGAGACCATCCTTGGTCCCTGGAGGCTGAACTCTGTCCCTTCCCCCTGCTCCTGCCCAACTTGCATGATGGCCAGGCACTGGCTGTGGCACTGGACGCTGAGTGCTGAGGCTCAGCAATGAGGGACTCTATGGCCATGGGACGTGGTGCCTATACATGTACTCAGACAGCACCAGGCACAACACAGCAGTGCTGGGTAGCAGAGGGAATGATAGCAATAATGACAACCCCCATGGATGACCAAGTCTCTGTCCATTTATATCATATTCATTCACTCATTTATTGTCTGTCTCTCTCCCCTGGTAAACATCTCCTTGAGTATTTGTTTAATGTATAAGTGATTCAATGAGGTTTTCTTGGAGCCATTAAAGCTCCCAGATCCTTAGGTGATACCAGGGAGGGCTCCAAAGCATGTTTAGTTCCAGTTTATTGCCACTGTGAGGTTCCTGTGTCTCAAGCCTCAGCAGCACCCTCTCTCCTGTTGCGTCAGTACAGACCCTTTGAGTGGTCCTGGCCCTCTCTCCACTATGCCACCTCAACACATGAATTCTTCAGAAAACACTTGTGTGCAGAGACATTTGTTCACAGCTTCTAGATCTTTGTATCATTTGGAATGTTCTTGGCTGTGTTTTGGATTTCTCTTGCTGCCTAACAGAAAACTGTTTTAAAACAATTTATCGTTATCTCTCATGGTTCTATTAGTTGATGGAGCTCACCTGGGTGGTTCTTAGGCTATTTCATATGGTTGCAGTGAGATGACAGCTTTGGCGAGAGTCATCTGAATGCATGACGACTACAGGAATAGGAAACTAACACAAGAAAGAAGACAAATAATTATAACTAGTTATAACACAAAGTAGAAAAAATTGGTATAATGTATTTAACATGTAGCTCAAACTTTACATGTAGTTCAAAGTCTTTTCCACTTCCGTTGTTTCATACGTAATGTGTTAGCTATATTGTGAGTTGTAATTAGACAAGTAGGCAAATATAGAAGGTGGCTAGTTTAAGAAAGACACTTACAGGAGGGATTATTAGAGCACAGTCTTGAAGGAAGAATATGATTTCCATAAATGTAAAAAGGTGGGAGGTAGGAATCTCCACCCTGAGGGAACAGCATGGCAAGATTCTAGAACATTGAAGTGTCTGGTAAGGGGAAAATGATCTAGGAGCTAGAGTAAGGGATGAGGGAGACAGTTTATGAAGTGAAACTTTGAGACTTACTGATTGAAGAGAGAAGTAAACTGGAGAAATTTCTTCACAATTATGAAGTCCTGGCTAAATCTGACATGTTCAGAGACACAGATCTGACTACAAACCATGTCTTCATACACGTCCCTTTTATCATATTACTAAGTTGGCAAGTTTACTTCTTATTCAAAATGACAGCACCTACGCCCTGACTGGAAAAGGTTCCTTTTTCTCAGTTCATCAGGAGCAGGTCCCTGAGCAATATAACAGTGTCACACATTATTCGTGACCTGGGCTGGATACTAAGCCCAGCACAGAAGGTGAAGATCATGAAGCATTAAACAACCTTTGAAAATCCCTTAGGAAGCTGTCACACTGGAGGTCAACATACCATCTCTTACAGGTCCCGCAAAGCTTTGCAACAGATTTCTGTTTCTGTAATTGAGTACCAGATAAAGAACCTGTGTTTAGATTCCTTACTCTACAAAAAGTTAAATGTTTGAATGTGGGTACCAGGAGGCTAAGGGAACAGTGGATTCATGTCTCTCACTTGGAGACGCTTAGTTCAAGGAAATGTATGTGGCTATTTCTTCTTCACGGATTCTTGTTCTCTCAGGGTCTCTCCCCCGCCCCCCTCTCCATCTCTCATCTCTTCTAACCACCGCTTCCTACCCCTCAATCCCTGCTCCCTCTTGTGGAGCAGAAATAAGTGAATGTGTGGAAGTTAAGCATGTATATGATATTCATCTTGTGATTGTAGGATCCTGCCAGGGTTCCCAGACGTGCTTCTTCCCTCTAGAGCCTGGGCTGAGTGTGTCTACTCACTGGAAGGCTACTGTGGAAGCCTCCTTATCTCTCCACCTCTTGAGTCTGACAAGCAGCCAGCTTCTCCCTCTCTGTCCTGCTCCGCTTCCTCTTAGCTCTCCAGAACCACAAACAACTCACAGACTGAAGGTATCTCTAGCCCCCAAATGGGGGTTCAGCTGCCAAAATGGCCACTAGAGACCCTAAAACAGCTTCCCAGGGTTCTTAAATCGGCTTCCCCACTTGCCAACCATTTATTGAACTCTTCACGGTGCCAAACTCTAATAATGTGGCAAGGACACTCTTGTAAACAAGGGTTAGTCACAGACCACGACTCCTCTGAAAAGTAAGAGTTTAATCCCATGCCACCAGCTTTAATATCCTATTGTACATCTAATTGTTCTGTGTATCCCTTAAATGCTTATTGTGGATATAGATGATTTGACAACTTTTGTCTCTTAACCTCCCTACTAGTTTCGTGTGTGGATGATTTCCCACCTTTACTGTATGTTGCCTTTATCAGTGAGCTTTTCATTTTGTAATTTTCTTATTTCTAGTTGTGGTTTTTTCTTTTTCTTTCAGTTATTGGATTCTTCCTCTGTTTGGTTCTTTATATTTTCTAACTCTCTGTTTAAAAAAACTTCTAACTTCTCTCTCTGTGTGTTCATTCTTCTCCTGAGTTCTTTGATCACCTCGACAGTCATTACTCTGTACTTTTTCTCAGGTACTGCCTATCTCCACTTCACTTAGTTCTTCTGGGGTTTTATCTTGTTGCTTTGTTTGCAACATATTCCTCTGCTGCCTTATTTTATCTAAAGTTGCCCTTTGTATTTTTATGTATGTGTTAAGTTAGTTAGGTATCTCGACTTGGAGAAGTGGCCTTCTGTAGGAGACGTGCTATGCATCCTAGCAGTGCACTCCCCTCTCATCTCTCAAGCTATATGCTCTATGGGTTCCCCCTAAGAGAGCTGCGTGGGTCCTTCTGTTGTGGTGGGCTGACTATATGGGTGGTCTGGTAGGCTTCGTTTGCCCCTAGTCCGGTTGGTTTCCAGGCCATGCCATGTGCAGATGTTGCTGGTTAGCAGGGCCTAGTCGTGAGGTGGCTAGCTGCAGACCCCTAGGGGGCCCCGGGGCCAGTGCTGGCTCCCTGGTGGGTGGGATCCAGAAGACCTGGGTGAAGCCAGGTCCTAAGATTAGTGCTGGACTACTGGCAGGCAGAGCTGGGTCCTGGAGTCTGGCTGCAGGGCCTGGGGATCCCAGAGCTGGTGTCAGATCGCCGGGGTCATAGCAGGGAGTGGTGGTTTGTGACACAGTTGGGTATGCGATCTGGGGTGTTCTGAAGCTTGCATTGGCATGCTAGTGGGCAGGGTCGGGGACCAGCTGGTCCCAGGGTAGGGTCTGGCCTGCTCTGGGGATTGTGGTTTTCTTGTGTCTGGTGTCTGCCCCTTGGTGGATGAGGTTGTGTCTAGAGGCTCGTGCAGGTTTCCTGGCTGGAAAGGCCTGTGCCTGCCCACTGGTGGGCGGAGCTGGATCTTGGGCCTCTGGTGGGCAAGGCCGTGTCTAGGGGCGCGTCTAGAGGTACGTCTAGAGGCAGCTGCTGGACTCCGGAAGTGTTTAGGCAGCCTCTTTGCCGAGGGGTGGGCCTGTCCCAGCCCAGTTAGTTGTTTGGACTGAGGTGTCCTAGCACCGGCCCCTACAGGCCGAGTCTTGGCCTGTAGCGACAGGGAGGAACCCGCGATGGCGCCAGCCTCACCAGAAAGCTCCCAAAGGTGGCCGCCGCCAGTGTCTACGTCCTCCGTGTGAGCTGCAGCCAACCCCGTCTCTCCTGGAGACCCTCCGTGACCAGCAAGTAGGTCTGGCCCAGGCTCCTGTCAAATTCCTGCTTTTGCCCTGCGTCCAGGTTTGCATGAGGTTTTGTGTGCACCCTTTAAAAGCCAAGTTTTTATTTTCCCAGGGCTCCCAAAATTAGGCCCCGCTGGCCTTCAAAGCCAAATGCTCTGGAGACTCATCTTCCTGGTGCAGAACCCCTGGGCTGGCAAGCCTGATGTGAGGCTCAGAGCTCTCATTCCCGTGGCAGAATTTCCGCACTCTAATAGTTCTCCAGTCTGTGGGTTGCCCACCCTGGGCGGGTATGGGATTTGATTATATCACGAGCCTGCTTCTCCTACTCCAGTCGCCTGGTGGTTCCTTCTGTGTCTTTAGTTGTAGAAGATCTTTCCTGGTAGCTTCCGGTTTTCTTCATCGATGGTGGTTCTGCAGATCGTGGTGACTTTGGTGTAGTTGTGAGAGGAGGTGAACCCAGGGTCTTTCTGCTCCACCGTCTTGGCCGATCTCCCCTCATGCCAGCAGTCTTTGCACCCTAAGACACACATAGAAAAAACATTTGTATCACACACCTGCAGTGCTATATGGTAGCTTTCTCTAGACTGCTATCCTCCCAACCTCACCAGGACCAACCCTGTGAATTTTAGGGAAGGAGAAAGAAAGAAGATTCATGCCAGCCTCGGTCTCCAGGCTGGGCCTTGTCCTGAAGCCCCGTGTTGCCCATCTCTATGATGGTCTTTGGCGTATGTTTTCATTATAGGTTATTTACTTTCTGTTCTTTTAATCCTCTAAGAGTAGACACACCACAGGCCATTTCTCTTGTCTGCATACCACCTTAATCTCTGTCCCCGGCCCTGTGGCAGGGTGTCCACCCTTGCCTATCTCGCGGGACCAATAACCATCATGGGGGGAACACACGCATGCTGGTGGGGGATACAACATGGGGAGGCTAGTGTCTGTGTAGGTGGGAAGGAATTAGGAGCTGTTGGAATCCATTATCTCCCATTTTCTTCCATGATGATAGAGACATTGGACACTACCACTGTTTCAAGCTAAGACTGCTTCAAGGTTTTCGTCCTCCTTTCTTGTAGCACTTGCTTTGGGAAGTGAGAAAATGGTCCACATTCTCTCTTCGGCCGTTCATGCCCATTTCCATTGATGCTGCAGGCTAAGCAATAAATAACTCTGCCTTTCTGTTTGTCTGCTTTCTCAATATCCTCTGGCTTTCAGCATGTCTACAATTGCCTCTGGTCTAAGTTACTAAAGAGACTTTTTCTCAGCATTCTAGGTCCCTCACAGGGCTTATTCTTATTGTAAAATTACACACCCACTGCTGCTGTTGTTGTTGTTTATCATATTTTGTCATCTGGATTATTGCAATAGTTTTCTAAGTGGTCCTCTGTTCTCATTAGCCTCAACTCCCTCTCCCTGTATGAAGCCATCAGCAAAAACTGGCTTTCAGAAAAGGAAATCTGATCAAGTCACATCCCTGCTTAAAATCTTTCATGAACTTTCCTGGCTTGCAAAATGAAGTCTTCCCTCATTTAAGTCTCTGTGTAAATAAATGCCTTAAGAGAGAGGCCTCCCCTTATCAACCTATCTCAAGTAACTTCCACTCCTGACTCTGTGTCTCCTTAACACTGGTTTATTCTCCTTTTTAGTACTTATCACCACGTGCTACATTGTATGTTTATTGCCTGTCACCCTCCACTAGGATGTAAGCACCATAAAGAGTGTCTGCCTCTTTTATTCACTGCTATGTGCCGGCATGTACTAGGTGTTCAATACATAGTTGTTGAATGAAAATTAAAAATAGTTCTCACAGTCAGTTTACCGCTCACACTGAGAGTCTCTAGCCCTGCTGCATGCTCCCCCCACCCCCTTACTGCCTCCTGCATACACAGAATATACCATGTACTTTCAGATATCTGTAGTTTGGGGCAAATTTTTACCTTTGCCTGGGCTTGTCTTTCCTTCCTCAACATCCCCAATCCAACACTTATTTGGATTCCCACCATCGAAGGTGAAGCCCAACATCACCTCTTCTCTAAACACCTCTTGCCACCTACGCCCCAGTCTCACCCAAACACCCTCACTTCTCCCACCTGGGCAGAATATTACTTCCTTTCTGTTCCTTTGGCACTTGGAACAGAGTTTTCCTTTCCCGTGGAACACTGCAGTTATCTGGTTGTTTGGAAGGCAGCAGAGAGTGTTGGTTACGTGTGGGATCTAGACTTGGATTGCTAAGGTTTAAATGATGGCTTCACCATTTCCTGTGACTTTGGGCTTGTTGTGTAATCTGTTTTTCAGTGTGCTCAATTATTAAAATGAGAAGAATAATGGTAACTATATAGCGAGGAAAGTATGGCACATAGTAAGCGCTCAATTAATGTTATCAGTGATAATGATGCTGTTATTCTCCTCTATGACTGTGAGGGCATCTTGGGCAAACGTATTATTTTCTTTCTTCATGTCTACCAAAATTTCTGTCCTCAAGGAAACCAATCAATACTCTTCTTTCTCTCTTTTATTTTCTCTCTCTCCTTCTTCCTCCCTCTCTTTTCTAACACAAACTATTATTATCTACCCTGGTTCAGGAATCATGTTAGATGCTATTTGCATATTCATAGAAAAAGAGTTCCATTACAGGCAAAAAGTATGTTAATAGAGGCAGAGACAAAGTTTGGTATTTTGAAAATTGTCTTTGTGGATGAGATACCACATAGATAAGTTTTGAAAGAAAACTAGAATAGAGATTGAAGTCATTTAGAAAGTGAAAACTATTATTTTGTAGTAATAGTTTAAAGGACATATTTAACATGAAGTGACAAAAATATTACAGACAAATACAATTGCATTTTTAATATCTTGGGTCTCTGAAGAAATCTCACATGATGGTAATTTAAGACCTACTGACTCTGAGTATGTGTTGGAATTTATTTTTGATTCTAGTTAAGGCTAATTTCAGACAACATTTCAGCAGCCATTGGATAACATGGAACTTCTGGTTCCCTTTCTTTGTACTTGCGCCCACCTAGCTTTCAACTTAATCTATCCAAGTAGTTTTATGACCTTTAGAAAATGTGTTCTGCAATGTCTCCTTATTTATTAAAATCTTTAATGATTTGGTCTTTATTTCTAACATCTTTAATGAGTGGGAATAATTTTTAAATTTACTGTAGACTCTTCCTTATAGCTCAGCATCTCTTGTGTGTGTGTGTGTGGTTAAAAAAAAAAAAAAAAAAAAAAAAAAGATGTGGTAATGTCTCCGCTACATACTAGCAACTTGATCTTTGACAAATTCATCAACCTCTCTAACCACTGATTTCCTTATTTGAAAATTGGGGCTAATCATACTTACCTCACAGAATTAGCTTTTTGGAGAAGTAAATCTACTCATAAAGATAAAGTGCTTAACACAGTTTCTGACTTGAAATGCAAACAGTTCAAGAAAGCTGGAATCCTCATTGACTGTGGGAAACAGTGTTATGGCTCAGAATGGTGGTATCAACTGTTTATCCTTCATAGATGACTTAGTTTTATTAACTTTCTTATCTAGCCTCATTCCAACCCTCCTTCTTTCCAGCTGGCTTCAGTAACATTGTCAGAAAAAACTAGAGACAGACCTCGAGGGGAGGAGGGAGAGCATGTTCATAAAAAGCCCAAAAGTTCTTTGCGTAAGTGATGGGCCCTAATTTTGTTCTGCCCTCATCTATGATGTCGCTTATTTGTAAATTTTTGGAGAATAGGCACCATATCTTATTTGGATTCCTTATTACCTTCACCTCATTTTGCAGCAGGACATATATTAGAATAGTAACTACAATCCGCATCTACACAATGTTGTTATTTTTGTGGGGTTTTTTTTGCGGTATGCGGGCCTCTCACTGTTGTGGCCTCTCCCGTTGCAGAGCACAGGCTCAGCGGCCATGGTTCACGGGCCCAGCCGCTCCACAGCATGTGGGATCTTCCCAGACCAGGGCATGAACCCGTGTCCCCTGCATCAGCAGGCGGACTCTCAACCACTGCGCCACCAGGGAAGCTCCTACACATAATGTTTTAAGGACCTTGTCGTGATGGGAGTGCACTGGTAGGGTATCTCACTAGCATGAGAGTCACTTAAGCCTCTTAGCTTCAGCAGTGTTGTGAAAAGTGGAGGAGTCAGGACTGGAGGGAGGGAAGCAATGCCATTGCCGTCTGTCTCCTGTTCCCTTCCTTCCTTGCTTACCAGTAGATTTTAGGAAGAGTGAGAATGAGGAGGAGACAAACCAATAGGTGCCAGCAGAAAAGATATTCTAGCCATTTCTATAGATTCAAAAAAGAGTAAATGAGTGAAATGAAATAAAGCTGCTAAGAGGACAGAAACATGTCTTTCTTCCATCTCCAGTCCTGGCTTTATCTCACACACTTGAATACATACCAAAGGCAGGAAGCTTGCTCTTACATGGTGAAGTCTCTTTGGTTAAAATAGCCAAAATATTTTAGTGTGTTATTCCCTCTTAGTTAGTTAATTGCTAGAATCATAATTCCTTAATAGTTTCAATCTAACGTCGGTAGTAGAGTGTCAGTGATATTATACAGACTCAGTATATTTAGCAGGGTTATAAATGATAGAAATTTGCAGAAGCAAGTACCAAAGTTTGATCACAAAGCCCATATCATTACTGTAAAAAGAGCAGCTGGGCAAGCAGTGCCAAGGAGATAACCTTGTGTGATCTGTTGTATACATAAGCTGATCTGTATCCAGCAGTGCTTTCAGGTCTTTAGGTATCAGATAAGACTTTTATTCAGGAGTAAAGTGTACTCTCAGTTCTGTAGTACAAGGAACAAACATGGATAGCCAAAGAACTGAGACCTTCTTTCTCAAAACTGATCATTGCTGTGGTGAAGATTACTAATTATCCACTAAAACTGTTTTTGTTTTTCTACTGAGCATGTGGCTGGACTACATTTCCCATGCTTCCTTGCAGTTGGGTACACCCATGTGATCATCATGGAAAGTGAGTCGAAGTGGATCTGCCCACTTCACCTGGGACCCAAGGCAGCCGATGATACTCCTCTATGTGCTCTTCTCTTCTCTGTTCCCTTCTCCTCTCTGTTACCCTCTTCTCTGTAATGGTCAGTTCTATGTGTCAACTTGGCTAGGCTATAGTCCCCGGTTACTCAATAGAACACTAATTTAGGTGTTGCTGTAAAGGTATTTTGTTGATGTGATTAAGATGAGTTAACTTTAAAAGAGCTTATGCTCAGGATGGGGCTGATCCAATCAGTTCAAAGGCTTTAAGAGCAGAATTGATATTTCCTTAAGGAAGAAGAAATTCTACCTGGGAACTAACGTTTCAGTTTCTCTCTGAGAATTTCCAGCCCACCCTTTGGGAGAGACTGTGCTATGGATTTTAGACTTGCCTAGCCAGCACCTATAGTCACATAAACCAATTCCTTGCAATAAATCGCCAGGTATATATATTATCCTACTGGTGCTGTTTTTCTGGTGGAATCCTGCCTGATACACCCTGTATGTTCTTTTCTCCTCTGTGCACCTCCTCTCCCATGTTCTCTTCTCCTTTTCCACTGGCTTGAACCTATGGTGATCCAGTTTTGTCCCTGTAGATAATGACACTATCCCCAAGAGTGAAGGAGCACTATGAGGGGAGGTACTTGGGTCCCTGAATGTCCACATGGAAAAGGACTGCCCTGCCAACCTGGACAACTGCCATCAGAACTGTTATATGAGTGGAAAATGAATGTTTTTGTTCTTTAAGCCATTCTCCTTCTGAGTCTCTTTGTTACAGCTCCCTACCTTTCCCCCCAACTAACACGATTACCATTTCAAAAGTACTGTTGCTTTTTGCGTTCCTATTTATGGATATTAACATGGCTGAGTCTCTGATATCAGTCTTTACATGGGGGTATTTACATAGGTTTTGTCTGTGGTCAAACCAAACTTAGTCTGTCAGACACTCAGCAATGCTTGAGTGCTAACTTATACCGAACAGTCTGGAAATACCCCAGCATAAAAATTAGATGACGTCACTGCCATCACTGAGCTCGCTAGTCCAAAGCAGTAGCAGATGGAAGCTCAGAGTCCATAACCTGTTCAAGGAACAGGAAGATGTTCAGCATGGTAGAGGACTGAGTACCATACAGGATGGGCCTAGAGAGATATGCAAGAAACAGATCATATAGGGCCTTTTAAGCCATGGGAAGGTATTTGGGCTTTATCTTCAGCATAGTGGAGGAGTAACGTGATTCTATTTGCAGTTTTCCAAGATTGATCTGGTGGCACTGTGGAGAATGGATTAGAAAAAAGCAAGAGTGTAAGCAGGAAAAGCAGTTAGGAGGCCATGGCAGTAATCCAGCCAAGGCATAGAGAAAAGTGGTTTGATTCCAGAGATCACTTGATGATTGGCCCTGCCTGATACAGGAGAGGAAGGACTCAAGGTTGGCAGATTTCCCTTTGAGGTAATTAAGCCGATGAGGTAATCACTAAGGGATCAGAGCTGGAGGAGGAGGTGGGGGGGGGGAGGGGGAGGGGGAGATGAGCTTGCTTTGTGTCTGCTTGAGTTTGACAAAGCTATGGAAGCAGTTAGGTAAATGGGTCTATATTAGTTCAGGTAATTACTGTTAGCTGCTGAAACAGATAACCCCTTAGTAGTTTAACACAATACAAGTTTATTTCTCACTCAAAAGTACAATGTGGGTTGGAGTGGCGGGATCTAATCTGCTCCATAAAATAATTCAGACTCTTTCTATCTAGGTCTTTCTTCCAGATACCTGGCATTCCTTCATTTACCTGGCAGAATAAGTACTGCACATGGTGGGGTTGGGGGTTATGGGTTAGCCCTAGGAGTGGAAAATATCACTTCCTCTCATTTCTACTGTCTAGAACCCATCATATAATCACTCTGAACTGCAAAGGCGGCTGAAAAATACATTTTAGCTCTGTGCCCATAAAGAACAGGAGAATTCAGATATTGGTGAACATCAGCAGTCTCTGGCAAGGTTTCTGAACCTGAGAAAGAATGGGGCAGAAATATACAGTTAACAGTTATTTGGTTAAAAATAGTATTTAAAATATTGAATGCAGAAGAAATTGCCAATGTAAAATATATAGGAATGGGCAGAGGACTTAGGATAAAAATGTTGAAGAATATTAACCTAAGGAATGGACAAAGAAAGAACTCAAAAAGGACATTGAAAAGCAGAGCCAGAGATGTCAGAGTATAGTGTCACAGAATCTAAGTGAAGAGAATATTTCTAGGAGGAAATGATCATCAATGTCAAAGAATTGTCTGTAAGGTATGGATTAGGGAGGACATTCCTGCCCTTGGCCTGAGGTATTAGGGGTGGAAACTATACTTTAGAAGGTAGTAGAACATTTGGGAGTTTATAAGGCAGAAGCAGTGAAGGCAGCAGATTAGTGAACTCTTTCTAGAAAATAGAAGCAGCAAACACATAGAAAATACTTTTTTAAAAGATACCTGTCATACTGTGATTTATAATAAGAAATATTTATCTGGTCTTTGTTCCTGGCACAGAGCTCCTAAAACCCTTGGAATTTCCTAAGTGGTGAGAGCCAGAAGATGTCTTTTGTTATGCTAAGGGAGATGACTTTGGGACACCCACCCCCCACCTAAGGATGGGGGCTGGTTGCCAGGAGAACCAGCCATGTGGTTAGAAGATGAGAACTTTCAGTTCCAGCCCCCTGACCTCTGGGGAATAGACAGCAGCTGGAGGTTGAAATCATGCCTATGTAATGAAGCCTTCAAAAAAACCCCAAAGGAGGGGATTTGGAGAGCTTCCAGGTTGGAGAGCATGTGGAGATCTGGGGAGAATGGTGTGTCCGGAGAGACCATGGAAACTCCCCAACATTCCCCATACCTTGCTCTATGCACTTCTTCCATTTAGCTGTTCCTGAGTTTTATCCTTCTATAATACACTGGCAATCTAGTAAATAAAATGTGCTTCTGGGTTCTGTGAGCTGTTCTAGTGAATAAATGGAACTCAAGGAGGGGGTCATTGGAATCTTCGGTAGGTGCTTAGTGAGAAGCACAGGTGGCAACCTGGACTTGTGATTGGCGTCTGAAGTGCTGGGGGTGAAGAGCAGTCTTGTAGCACTAGCCCTGAACCTGCAGGCTGCTGCTCTCTCCAGAGAGAATTGAGTTGAATTGTTGGAGAACTGCTTGGTGTGAGAAAACAAACCCACCATGTTGTAACTGGCACTCAGGATTGTAGTACCATTTACCATCGTATTTACTAAATATTTAGTAACAAATCTAACAAAGAATTTGCTCAGCCCTCTCTTTTTATTCTCCATCTGCAATGTCCCATATGGGTCTAGAGGGTTTTGATTTATAGAAGGGCATGCAAATTAAGTTGGTTCAATCAGAACCAATATGGAACTTTGGTGGAGTTTTTGGAAAAGAGCAGTTCTTTCTTAGGGGATAGCGGAGACTGTTGGCTGTATGCTTGGAGCTTCATGCCATGAGTGGAGGACTTGTCTTGGAATAAAGTCAGAACAGAGGAAGCTGAGAGATGAGCAGAGACCTGACATTTGAGCTCCTGGGTCCATCCAGTTTAAAAATCTACTCTCGAGCTGTTCAGTTACACAAGTCAGTATGTTCCATTTTATTTCCCCTTAAGCTAGTTTGAATTGAACTTATGCTCCTTGCAGTAAAATGATCTTCACTTATAAATGCGTCAATAAGATTTGGCTGATATAAACAGGGGACAGAGATGGAAGGGAATATGTTCCTTCCTGAAGAGAATTACAACTTGACTGTTAGACAGCTTTGTGTATTGACAGTGTAGGTTGATTTAAAAGAACAACAAAAATTGCCTTCCATCTTCAACTTATCTCTATGCCAGCCCATTTTGGATATATGCCATCCTGTGATTAGGAATTTAGTATTTTAAGATAGTCCTTTCCAAGTGTATTTTATTCCTTTATATTTTTATTTCATTTCACTATTTTATTTTGTTAGGTTATATTATTACTTTGGGTTTTCATTTTATTCACTACTTATGTTTTAACAGAAGTGTCTTGAAATTAGCCTGCATAGAGTCCCAGTGTATATATTGAAAAATATATGTGATACTTTTTCAAACTGTGATACTTTGGTAACCAAGAGAATGATGAGGCCTAAAACACCTCCATCTAGACCTGGAGCCCATAACATATAGTTTGAAAACCACTGGCTTAAGGCTCAGAAGTCTCTTAGGTCTGTTTTTTTTGTTTGTTTTTTTCTTATCAGTTAAGCATACATTTTTAAGTCTTATAGAATTTACATATACATAATAAAAGTAAGTTTGGGGCTTCCCTGGTGGCGCAGTGGTTGAGAGTCTGCCTGCCGATGCAGGGGATGCGGGTTTGTGCCCCGGTCTGGGAGGATCCCACATGCCGTGGAGCGGCTGGGCCCGTGAGCCATGGCCACTGAGCCTGCGCGTCCGGAGCCTGTGCTCCGCAACAGGAGAGGCCACAACAGTGAGAGGCCCACGTACCGCAAAAAAAAAAAAAGTAAGTTTGAAGTCAGTGAGAAAATAACTTACTATTACTACCTTCCCCAGAAGACATTCCTTACCTTACTCATACATGCTCCTGGTCCCACGCCTTGATGAAGAAACCACTTTCAACATTTTTAGCTGTTGCTACTGATATTAATTCCACATTTTAAAATGAAATGCTTAAATCTCCACTTCCTTTAGTTCTTAATTATAGACATCATTTGTTGAATTCCACTAGTGGACAAGAATTTAGCTTCTGTATAACCATCACTTCTAATCCTTTTCCACCCATCTTCCCAATATAGTTACAACACAGTAATTTAACAGCTAGTATTTGTTTGAATTATTTTGGCTATTTAACATTATTTTCTGCTAGTCAGATACTGTACTCTTATTATATTTTTCATAACTCCTTGCTTTCCCTGGACTTAATAACTTTCAGTTTTTTTCCATTTGCTTAGTTTTCAAAATAAATTATGCCTGTTATTAATTAGGCCCCAAATTCAAATAGCTCTGTCAACTCCTGTCAATATAATTTTCCAAATGGTCAACTAAATGGTCATTTCTCCCTCCTTCCCACTCTGCTACCACCCGATCTCTCCCTGCAGAGCCATCTCTTCTCTTTTTCCAGTCTATAGTGGATGCTCTTATGACCTACTGCACAGTTATCTGGGGACTTCTTTCACCATTCTCTTAGAATTTCTCTCTGTTGATTGCCTGTGTGTTGAATCTCCTGTATACTGGATCTCATATTGTTTCTTTTTTAAATTCATTTGCTTTGCACATAGCTTCTTGGTAGTTTTCTGTGGGACATTCACAGAAATTAATTTAAAATCTGTACATGTTTGACAATGTTTTTTTCTATCTGTTACTCAGTTGATAACTTGGCTGAGTATAGAATTTTAAGTTGAAAATGATTTCCCTCAGTCTTCTGGCATTGCTTCATTGTCTTCTAGCTTCTAAGGTGGGTAATTAAAAGTCTGAATAGACCTGTTCTTTCCTTGTGTAAACATTTAACACCCTCTCTTTATTTTTATTTATTTCTGGGTTTTGGGAGACAATTCTCCCTGTGTCTCTTGTATTTCTACATGTCTTGTGAACTGAGGCACTGATAGCCTTTTGTTCTGAATTATCTTTTCAAAGACATTTGTATGGAAAACAGCCTTGGAAGATATAGTGTCTCTCTCTTTAACAGAGGTTGTCATCCAACATATTAAGGCAGTGTTTCCCTCTGTGCAAAGTTTGGGCAGCTTTGCTTGCAGCCTACTATGAAAGAATTGGGTTTCCCAAGCTCAGGGTTTCTCAGCTGTGACATAAACCCACAGCATGTGCAACATCTACCTGGGTTGCTCTGTGTTTCCCCCATGGGACTTATGGAGTGAGGAGAACCATGTGAATATGAAATGCATCCTGCTTGTTGTTTTGTAAAGTCCTTTGTCTCTAATCCAGGAGGATCTCTTCTTCTGCCAGAACCTATGAAACTCTGGCAGCCTTATTTGTTTGCTTACAAATTGGATAAAATTTCAGACCCTTCATAGTTATTGACAGTGGTGATTGGCTATGAGCCTTTTTCATTTATTTTAGGGGCCCTTGGTGAGGTATTTTGTGTTCTCCAGAAATACAGACCCAATAAGGTAAACATATACGTGTGTGTGTGTGTGTGTGTGTGTGTGTGTGTGTGTGTGTAATACAGAACTGGCTCACTCTATTATGGGGGCTAAAAAGTCCCAAGATCTGCAGTTGGCAAGCTGAAGACCCAGGAGGGCTGATGTGTAATTCTAGTCTACTTCAGAAGGCCTGAGAACCAAGATGGTCGATGGTGTATATTCTACATAAAATTAACTGCCACAAATCCAGCCCTTGTCAACTTGGCACCCAATGCATCTTCTTAAACCATATTAATCCCCAAATAAAGATAATAACAAGGTCATAATTCCACCTAACATGATACAACTATCCTGCATACAACTAAAATGCACGTACCCCTTTTCCAGAAGAGGGAGATAAGTCCATGAATGATGTTTACTCTTTGATGTCCTGTAACTTGAGTACTATGATATAAAGTAAGTACATTTTATTATACTGTACTTTTATGGTACAATATATTACATAAGGGAATAAGAGAAGGAAGAAAACAAAGATTTTGCTTAATATACACACATATCTATAACAAAATAAGGAGAAAATACTTATGACAATTACAGTCCTCATTTCTGTAACTGGTCATGTGGTTGTAGCTGGTATTTATAACTATCTTCTTCTACTATCCATTCTATATTCCTTTACCCTGCAGCAAGCATCTCAGTTGGTTGTCATTCTTTACCTGGTGGGGTAACACAAACCTTCATTCCTGAAGGGTCTGGGCCACTAATAGTCCTGCCTAGATTGAGTTATTGTAGTTTTCCATTGACATTAATCATAGGGCATAGTGATACTAAGAGATGTCTTTAGTGGTCTCCTGTGTTCCAGACATACGCAACATTACCTCCATTAGGGAGTAGTAGTCCTGTGTCCTCTGTGGTAGTCTGGATCAATCACCCCAGCCAGGATAATAACTCCCTTCTTTGCCTGTTGATTCAGAGACATGAAGAGCCCGAAGTGGCCAGGTAGCAGTCTTAGCTCCCAGTCCAGTGGAATAATTGTGTCTCCTGAAGGAAGCATCCCTCGTTTTGGAACTGAGACCTCTAAGCCAGCAGAGCATAGAGTCTTGGAGACAGGAAGCACAAATTTTGTGCGTCACTAGGGGTAATAGTGAGTGGTACCACTCCCATTTCTACCCCTTGATTCTTAACTATGAGAGAAACAGAATCATTTCTGGATACTGATTTAGAGCATTTACAACCTTCTAGAGAACCTTGCACCAGCCCTGCAAGATATTACCTAGCTGGTGCTGTAACCAATTCTTCAAAAGGCTATTCCATGGTTCCATCAGGCCAGCTACTTCAAGATGGTGGGGAATATGGTAAGACCAGTGAATTCCATGAGTGCGGGCTCATTGCTATACTTCTTTTGCTGTGAAGTGAGTTCCTTGATTAGAAGAAATGCTGTGTGGAATACCATAACAGTAAATAGACATTCTGTAAGTCCATGGATGATAGTTTTGGGTTGTGTGCAGGGAAGGCAAATTCATATTCACAGTAAATGTATGTCCCAGTAAGAGCAAAATGCTGCCTCTTCCAGGATGGAAGTGGTCCAGTATAATCAATCTGCCAACACATAGCTGACTGATCACTCCAAGCAACAGTGTCATGTTGAGGACTCAGTGTTGCTCTCTGCTGCTGGAAGACTGGTCACTTAGTGGTGGCCAGAGCCAGGTAGGACTTGGTGAATAGAAGTCCATGTTGGTGAACCCATGCATAACCTCCACCCTTGCTACCATGGTCAATTTGTTCATGAGCCCACTGGGTGATGACCGGGTGGCTGGGCAAAGAGGCTGACTGGTATCCAAAAAAATGGGCCGTCCTAATTTCTTGATTATTAAAATCATCCTCTGCTGATGTCACCCTTTGGTGAACATTTACCAAATGCTTTATGGGACACATATATCTTCATGTCTTCTGTCCATTCTGAGAGGTCTGTCCACACACCTCTTCCCCAGATTTCCTTGTCACCATTTTTTTCCCAATCATATTCCTTCCAAATCCCTGACCATCCAGCCAAACCATTGGCCAAAACCCGCAAATTGGTATATATCAATAATTACACATCTGGCCAGTTCCCCTTCCAAGCAAAGTGAACAGTGAGGTGCACTGCCCCAAGTTCTGCCCACTGAGGTGATTTCCCCTTACTACTCTTTTTCAGGGATGTCCTAGAAAGGGGCTGTAGTGCTTGCAGCTATTTGCTTTTGAGTGGTATCTGCCTATTGTGCATACCTGTAAACCAGGTGCCAGTCTCCTCTTCTTCTGTCAGCTGATCATAGGGAACTGCCCATGAGGCCATAGGTGCAGGCTGGGAGAGAAAAGGCACTGGAGCAGGAGTGTGGACCGTGGGCACTTGGACTATTTCTTTATGTAACTTACTTGTGGCTTCAGGGCCTGCTTGGACCTGACTGGTCCTCCAATTTTTCTTTTAATCTATTGTATCGTATTCAAATGTCTTTGTCTTTATGTCCTATTTTCTAGGGTTCCTTGAATTGATCTTCCAGTACTTCTTTATTTTCTAAATTAAACTTTTTATTTTGAGATAATTATAGACTCATATCCAGTTGTAAGAAATAATACAGGGAGATCCTGAATACTCTTTATCCAGTTTCCCTCAATGATAATATTTTTCAAAACTGTACTACTATATCATAACCAGGATACTAAAGCAGTCAAGTAGAGATCTTTTCCATCCCTACAAGCGTCCCTCATCTAGGCCTTTTAGATATATATAGCCACACCCACTTGCCTTCCCCACCCCATCCCTAATTCCTCACAACCAGTAATCTGTTCTCCGTTTGTATAACTTTGTCATTTTAAGAGTGCTATAAATGGAACCATACATTATGTAACCTTTTAGAATTGGCTTTTTTCACTTCGCATAATTCCCTCCAGGTTCATGTAATTTGTTTAGTTTATCAGTTGCCGTTCCATATTATAGCTGAGTAGTATTCCACAACATATTTGTCTAATCATTCAACTGTTGAAGGACATCTGGGTTGTTTCCAGTTTTTGGCTATTAAGAATAAAGCAGCTATGAAAATTCATGTACAGATTTTTGTTTGAACGTAACTTTTTCATATTTCTGGGGTAAATGCACAAGAGTGCAATTGTTAGATTACATGTATGGTAGTTGTATATTTAGTTTTATAAGAAACTATTAAACTGTTTTCTATAATGATGTGTCATTTTACTTTCTCACCAGCACTATATGAGTGATCTAGTTTTTCTACATCTTCATCGGCATTTGATATTGTCACTATTTTTTTTTTTTTTTTTTTTGCGGTATGCGGGCCTCTCACTGTTATGGCCTCTCCCGCTGCGGAGCACAGGCTCCGGACGC
>NW_006782487.1:564287-567401 GCF_000442215.2 Lipotes vexillifer | reverse complement strand
ATGCGGGCCTCTCACTGTTATGGCCTCTCCCGCTGCGGAGCACAGGCTCCGGACGCACAGGCTCAGCGGCCATGGCTCACGGGCCCAGCCGCTCCGCGGCATGTGGGATCCTCCCGGATGGGGGCATGAACCTGTGTCCCCTGCACCAGCAGGAGGACTCTCAACCACTGCGCCACCAGGGAAGCCCCTGTCACTATTTTTTATTTAATGCATTCTGATAGGTATATAGTGATACCTCATTGCGGCTTTAATTTGTGTTTACCTGACGTCAAATGATGTTGAATATCTTCTCATGTGCTTATTTGACATCTGTATATCCTCTTTGGTGAAACGTTCGTTCATATTTTTTGCCCATGCTCTAGTTGAATTGTTTTTTACTGTTGAGTTTTTACCAGTGTGTTTGTACTTTTAGTTTTTGCTTTCTCTATTTCCAAGAGAGCCTTCTTACTGAATTCCAATAATAAAAAAGATCCCGATCCATTTTTTAGGAATACATGGCTTCTTTTATCTTTCTGAGATTACTAATCATTTAAAAATTTTAAAGAGAATTTGGACATCTTCATTGGTTTTTCTTTTCTTTTTTTATTTTTATCCTTGAAATTCCTTTCTTTCACTTGCTTTATACTCTTTCTTCATTTCCCTATTGAGGCTTTCCTCAAGTGGTGAGTGCTTCAGATCTGCCCCTAATATTGTGGGACCCAGCCCAAGACTACAAATGGAAGCCCATATACCATGTATCTAAACGTCTAGAAATTACAATTCAAGCTAACACACTGTTCAATTTTCCTACATTTACAAGCATACTTTCAAAACAATGACTATAATAATTTTTTTAAAGTATGCAAAGCTGATTTTCTTATGCCTGGAAATCATTACAACATCAAAGACAATTGAATTTAATTATTACAGCTCATGTCTGAGTCTTCTATAGAGCTACAGATGTCTGGACAAGCAATAAAATAGATATAATTTATGAATGTTTAATAACACATTCTCTAAGTTATTTTTCTTGCCTTTATTTCAGCAGACTAATTATGTTATAAGCAAGATTTTTACATGATTTATGTTATTGATAGTAATGATCTACAGAATTAAAAATAGCCATAATTGTATTCAGAGTATACAATTTGAACACATTTTCATCAGAAAATGTAAGTTAAAGTGAATGTAAACATTTTTCAAGAGTATTGTAAAAAATTTGTTTTTATTCAAGATATGTAGAATGCATGCTTGCGGTTGTAATTCACTGTACTGGCTCTGTGATAAGTCTGGAGTGAGAGGTATCATGTGTTCTCTAATATATTTAGTTTTTGTGCCTATGATATGTGGGGATCTTAAATGGAGAGCCAGGCAAGAGGCCAAAGACAGGTTCTGCTTGGGTTTTCCATTCATACTTGAGCAGGACACTAAAAAGACATTTTTCTTTGTTTAGCAGTGGGGCTTGTCAACCTGTATGTTTCTCTCTATGGTGAACAGACATAAATCTGGCCCTTTGTTGGATTCCCAGTTGTCAGTACTTGGACGTTTTCTCTTTGGGTATGTCATATTCTCCAGAGGAGAATTCTCCAATCCCCTGTGGCTGCTAGAATTTGCAGGTAGAGTAGGTGAAAGGGTGGGAGTGGGGCTTGGCGGGGTGGGGGTCAGGGAAGGATGGGGGACTCTTACTCAGACTGCCACATAATCCCCCTGAGTTCCACAATTTACATACCCATCCTTCACTAGGTCTGGTTACATTTCTCGCGAGCAAAATCTGGGGAGTCCATGAGGAGACGTGGAGTTTCAATAACTTCACATACAGGCTCTCAACCAATCCTCCTGGTTAGGGCAATTCTCCACACCCACCCCGTCCCTGGTACTTCTTAGTCCTTGCTTTTGAGTCTGTGGATGGGGAAGTCAGCTTACTGCCTCTTGGCATGCCCTCTGCTAGGCTGGTTTCCTGGGCTGTGTCATCATTTGGTCATTTACTCCTCCACCCACATAGTATCTCCTAAATCTCACCGCCATCTCTAGTTCACTGTGGCCTTCTCTCCCATTCCATTCTTTTTTGCATTTGTACTTTTTGAATATTTTTGTTCTGCTATTCCATGGAATTTTTGAAGGAACAGAGATAAATCTACCATGTTTACCGGAAAGTGATATCATCTTTTCAAATTTTGAATACCCCTCTGAAAGGTAGCATATTTTAGTTAAGTCATGTTTGCTTGCATGTGCCACGGTCCAATTACAACCCATTTAAGCGAATACTACTATCTAACCAGTAATAGGAAAATTTATTGGAAGGTGTCAGTTAAGGTTAAAACAGGAAGTAGAATTCACCTAAATGGTTTAAATGAACATTAATGAAAGGGATGCTTACAGGGCATGGTTAAAGAAAGAAACAAGGGGTGGTGAGGTACCTAGAGATCAGCAACAGTGGAAAGTGGGTACCACTTCTAGTGCTAAACACCTCTAGTGTTTCTAGGGCCCGGTGATAGTTGAAACCTTGAGGGAGGGATTGTCTGGGAGGAGTTGTAGTTGGGGCGATTGCAACTACTAGCAGAGAAGGCACTGAAGCATGGAGGAAGGGAGAGGGGAAGAAATACTCTGATGACCTGCAGGTGCTTCCATTGGCCAACTCCAATGGAAGCCAGGCAGCAGGAGACCCGGAGTGACGCAGTGTACTTTGGTGAGCTGCTGGAGCCCAGAGCACGTAAGAGAAGGGAGGGAAGACCTGGGGGAAGAGCTGGTAAGTGAAGTATAACCGGTACCGAAAAAGAATAGAGTATCTTGTAGAATCAGTGAAAGCTACTAGACTTCAGAATAGGTGGGAACCTGGTCAGTTTCAGGAAATTTAACAATTCATTGAAATCTATTGTTAACATTGTGCATCGATATGATTCAGCTCCCAATACTTAGTCTTTATATCTCTTGGTTCAAATTCTTGACAAATTTTTTTTTTTTTTTTTTTTTGCGGTACGTGGGCCTCTCACTGTTGTGGCCTCTCCCGCTGCGGAGCACAGGCTCCGGACGCGCAGGCTCAGCGGCCATGGCTCACGGGCCCAGACTCTCCGCAGCACGTGGGATCCTCCCAGACCGGGGCACGAACCCGTGTCCCCTGCATCGGCAGGGGGGGGG
>NW_006782487.1:494211-564213 GCF_000442215.2 Lipotes vexillifer | reverse complement strand
TCTTTCCCTTGTCAGGTGCCACCAATGATCCAATTAGCTATGTCCAGTGGCTTATGTCATGTGCTATAGAGATGGCTGAAGGTGTTCACTCCCTTGGGTAAGAAAGCATTTTAGAGAGGGGACCATAAATGGGAAGGCACCCCAAAAGGTATCACCTACTCAGATGTAAGAGTAGTTATCCTACATTGCATGAAGTCATTAGCATACTATCAGAGCTCTGTCCTTAGGACAGAGGTAAGGTGATTAATTTTAGGCACTGTAACTAAGGGTCGGGAACAAAAGTACAGAATGTGTGTACAGAAATGGTAGAAGTATTGCGTCTACTTCACAACCAGGGTTATTGTTAAGGGTAAGCAGGCTGTGCATAATGCAACTCCAGGCACACCATTCTGTAACAATGTGGATGGCACTCTCCTGGAATTTTGCAAAGTAGCAATCTTGTTCTCAACTTGGCTTAAGGACTTTTTCTACCATGAAATCACTTGTGTGGCATTCATAAATTTTGTACCACAAGGGTAGGGGGATCCTGGAACCAAGTTTTACCTCTTCCCATGTCTACCACCCATGAAAAGTGACGAAGCCAAATAGAGCCTTACATAGCTTAACAGGGATAATGTCTATAAGAAACACCAAAAGACAATAGCACATAAACAAGAGGATTCAAGACCCAGCCATTTGGGAAAAGCACAATACTTTTAAAATACTGATTGGGATTGACATATATACACTACTATGTACAAAATAGATAACTAATGAGAACCTAATATGTAGCACAGGGAAACTCTGCTCAATAATGTGCGGTGACCCAAATGGGAAGGAAATCTAAAAGAGAGTGGATAGATGCATAAGTATAACTGATTCACTTTACTGTACAGCAGAAACTAACACAACATTGTAAAGCAACTATACTCCAATAAAAATTAATTAAAAAGTAAAAACTCAATTGGGAGCTTTCCTATGGTATGATGAAATACTGTTACATTCCTATCTACTCACTATATACTGTCTCTATAAAAGGAAGAAAATTCACAAAGATTTTTCAATGACTGATAATTTTAGTAAAATTACTTGGGAAGGTTGTTTTAGCTTGTCAAACTCTTATAGTGATAATAGGATTTTAAAAAATACTGTAGAGCACTGGTCTCTATCTTTTGGTCCCCCGGATCAGTAGCATCACCATCACCTGGGAACTCAGACATGCAAATTCTCAGGCTGGCAAAAGTTTGAGAACCACTGCATCAGAATCACCTGATGGACTTGTTAAAACACAGCTTCTCCCCATCCCCCCCCAGCCCCCCGCATCTCCTCTGCCCCAGAGCTGCTGATCTAGCAGGTCTGGAGTGGGGCTTGGTAATATGCTATTATTGGAGAGAAGGTTTTCTTAAAAAATAGTTTCCACCCAAAGATTGGTAAATGTATTACCAATCTTTTTGGACTAGTGAAATAGCACGTGTTTCATATAATCCCTAGGAGTATACTTTCCAGACAGTTGGATTGTCTACATCAAAATACAAAGATTCTAAATTTGGCAAGATTCCCCATTTCTAATGTTATTTGCTTTGGGATTGTGAAGTCTTCAGAAATCTTTTATAAAACATTAACACGGAAAAACTTCAAGAGCTCACAGAGTTTGTTTCAAATTTAGAAGAAAAATCAGATAAGACCCTGTATGTTACACGTGTAAATAGTCACTATTATAATTAACTGAATTTGAAAATTGATTTCTAATGAGTATAAAATAAGCAACCAGGTTCACATTTCAGTGTCATTTGAGAATGTTCTGCCAGTATCCTAGAAAAAGAGGAAATTAAAGAATGGTCTATACACATCTTACAAAATTTAATGGTATGATACTGTTCCTCGGCCCAGCAATTGCTATCTATATGCATTAGAGGGCTGTGCTTTTACCAACACAGATGCACCAAGCCAGTGAAATGACTTTGGAAGAACAGTGGGTCTTTTGGGACATTGGGTATTACCACAGCATCCATTACTAAACTGCTCTAATATCAAGTAGATAAAAGAGTTATGTTTTGTAGTCATGGAGAACAGCCATGATACACATTTTCCTCCCTTTCATAATTTAATTACTGTCACTGCACATTATTATCAGCCATTACCACAGATTCCAGAATGTGGAAAGTCATTGGAGCTGGAGCAAAGGAGCCAAGTGAAACACCTGCAAGGGATTTCAAAAGTGATTACAGTTTAGTTGCTGTATCGCGAGTGAAAAATACAGAGGATGAAGCAAAGAAGCATCTGTCCTCCTTTCCTCTGGCTCTGTGCAATACTGTGTCGTGCATTTGCCTTGTGACTTGCATCAGCCCTGCTCCCTCAGAGCACACTATATTCATTCATACATATGGTCATTCAACAGACACTTGTGCCTGATAAATATTTACTAAAGAAAGAATGATCAATGTCTGTTAGCAACAGTTTTAGGAGCAGATGCTGTTTTTGGAACTTGGTAGTCATCACACGGATGATAAGAGTATAACACATTTCTGTGCTAACGCCTGACAATTGTATGATTTTTCTCAAGTTCTTAAGGAGGTTTCTTGCATAATATTTTATGTCACGCTAGCCCCAAGCTTGGGATTGGACCAGAAAGCAATGTTCCCCGCAGTGAAGCAACAGAAGCCTATGCTGAGTGACTTGACCCAGGTATCAGGGCTAAGCAGTGGGGTGGGCACTCATACATAGGTTTTTCATTCTCAAGTTCAGCAATTAAGTTAAAACAGATAATAAAAGCAGTGCTGTTAGGGTTCACTTTCCCTTTCCAGAAAATTGAGTTAAGCTTTATCCCTTCTTCATTTGGCAAATGAGAACAGATTTTTTTTTTTTAACCAATTCCTTTCCCAAGATACAACTGGCTGCAGAATTAAGGACAGAGGTGAGAGGAGTCTAACCTTGGCGCCCAAAGTTCAGGTTCCTTCCAGGCGTTGGGGCCCCTGGTGGTAGGTGCAATGGTTAGGGAATTGTAGCCATTCAATGGAGGTTTCCTCCTATTGGCCACTCTGTCCTCTTTTCTAGCCTCAGCTGCTCAGACCCTGGCCCAGGCAACCTACCAGGAATGTGCTATTTATTTATTTATTTTTCGCTACGCGGATCTCTCACTGTTGTGGCCTCTCCCGTTGCGGAGCACAGGCTCCGGAGGCACAGGCTCAGCGGCCATGGCCCATGGGCCCAGCCGCTCCGCGGCATGTGGGATCTTCCCGGACTGGGGCACGAACCCGTGTCCCCTGCATCGGCAGGCGGACTCTCAACCACTGCACCACCAGGGAAGCCCGGAATGTGCTATTTCTATAAAACAATGTGTGCTTTCGTACAACTAGCTTTAAATGCTTCTCCTCCTTCTGTACATGTTGAAAATTGCTGTTTCTAGCTGGAAAGAGACTGCATAAAATGCCTTGTAAGAATAGGGGCACGGTATACATCCTATCCAGTGGTACGGCTGTTGGTTTTGTCGCAGCGGAATCCGAAAAGCTTCCTTAAGATTCCTCAAATTCCATAGTTAGTTTCATATAAGCTAAAGTAAAGCTAGACAAACAAAGTAAGTGTATTCAATTTTAGCTTAGACTATAAAGTAAAACAAAAATAAGCAGAACATGATTCAAGGTTTCCCTTGAGGTGCCTGCAAGTCTTGCACAAAGTATATTGGTATAAATAAAGTTATATTTGTGCCTGGTGATGTAGATAGGTTATATTTCTAAACATTTTGTGTATATAGCTAGTAGGAGATATCATTGCATGTTTATTTTTAAGAAATTTTATTTTTAACATCGTATTTACTGATCACGAAGCATGCTAGACATTAGTTTTGTTTCTAGAAAAAAAAAGAAAAGCAAAAATCTGTTTATTCTGCTGCAGAAATGCAGATTACTCTCCACAGGTCCTGACAAGCTCTGTCTAAGGCATCCCTTTCGAGGTAGATAGTGATGCGGTGTTTTTGGTCAGGGCAGGGAACAGAACTTCTACTTAGTTTGAGCAGAAATGGACTTACTACAGGGCTATACACGGTTTACAGAATTGTTAGGAAGGTTAAAAATTGAGCCTCAAAGAATTGCTTTAAGAGCTTAAAGGCTGACAAGAAACCACAGAACTAAGAAGCTGCTGGTGCCCAAATCAAGTGGCCCTGCCACAATCAGGAGGCCGCTGCGGTCAGGAAGCCCAGCAGCAGAGCAGGCATCTTCGGGACCCGCTTGCTAACAGAACCAGCTGAAGCAGCAGGATGCCAGCCTCTGCCTCCTTGCTGCCCTCCAAATGTCATGAAAGTCCGTCTGACAGAGTAGCCTCAACCAGATCCAGAACCCTAGATGCAAGGGAGCCCAGGAAATGTGATGTTTGTTCTTAAGCTTTCCAGCATTGAACTCAATAGTGTGCATCCGTCACATTTTACCCGTCTGCTTCCCTAGTATGGGCACTGAGATTGCTTGCTTTCTGCAACCACAAAACTACAATGAAGATTCTTCTGGACTGTGTGATATTTTCTCTGGGATATATATATACCCAGGGGTTAGGATAGCATGGTTAAAGGGTATATGCACACTATTGTTTGGCTAAGTACTACCAGGATATCACTCTCTAGAATGGTTCTACTAGTCTAACTCCCAAAAGTTTAACATATAAATAACTTTACATTTATACATACTATCATCATGTGAATAGTTTCTTTCTACTTCCAAGGAAGAGCCTGTTTATATTTAAAAGCTAGGCAGCAGATTTTTATTAAGTATTTTGTCTGAAGCAGTATAAATAGAAGATAAATCAGTGGGCTAACAGAGTTTCTTGAAATTTTATGTTCTTTCATAAACATGGGCCGTACAGAGAACACTGCAGTCTCTTGTGTTCAAAGAATCTTAGAATCTTAGATCAAACCCTGCTTGTGAGACATTAGGCAAGCTCACTAACTCTCTTCAAGACTAATTTCTTTGAATATCAGTAAAATGGTGGTAATGATACTAAGGATGTTGTTGAAGAATTGGAGTTCCTGGATAAGAAGCAATCAAGACAATGGCTGGCACATAGCCGTGGTGCAGGAAATGTCAGTTATTCTGATGAGCACCCACGGGCTTATCCTTACAATAGCTCATATACATCTCCCAGATGAATGAATTTTGTGGTAAACGGAGACCTAGATTGTTGACTACAATAGCTGTTTCCTCTGGCTGGGCCCTCCTCGGGGCTGGAAGAGTTACAGAGCTAAAGCTAAAGTGTTCCTTGCTGCTCTCTTGGGGGACTGGGAATGTAAAGGAGATAGAACACACACACCCACATGTTTTGCTTTTTCACCTTTACCGGTGACCCGTGACTGTGGAGAAACACCCAGAGGAGAGCAGAGGGTGGCAGCAGCCCTTGAGTGCAGGCTTCAGCTCTCAGAGTGGAGGTTCCAGGTCCATGGTTGCTCCAGCCCTTCTCCAACACTGTTTCATGCACAGGTCTGTTCCTGATAAGATAACTCCCCTCTGGGTTAGGGGCCAACCTCTATCTTCCATAACAACCTACATTCCTTCTCCTTGGAACATAGCTTAGCATTCCATACTGTACTTATCTTTCGCTTATGAATGACAATATATTCAATTATTTGGCCGTGTCCATGCTCGTTCTTCCTTTCTGGAAGGTCCTGAGAACTTCAGGTGACTTTTTTTTGCATGATTTCTGTATCAGTTCAGGTGCAGTCAGCAGGTAGAAATCAGATCAGCTATTTAAACAGAGTAAATTGAATATAGAGAATCATTAACTAGGTATAGTGTACAGTTGTTAACTAGGTAGTGAAAAGGCAGGAAGAGGATTCTGATGTATCTCAGAGGTAACAACTGCAGGAGGCAGCTCTCACCCTTAACTAAAGCTGGAGGTAAAAGGCCAAGGTGGAAATTACTAAAAGGCAGAAGCTCAGAGGAGGGGCCTAAGGAAGTGCCTCTCAGGTCCCTGGAAGGGGGCTGCTCTGGTGCTGCTGGCGTCGGTGCAGTGAGGCTGGCCCTGCAGTTGTTAGAAAAACTGCAGGCTGCATTCAGCTGCTGCTATCGTGCTGGGAGGAACTGGTAGGCCGGATTGACCCTGGAACTCCAAGTACACAGAAGGCAGTGGAGGCCAAGGCGGAGCAAGCTCTACCCTCTCCTCCAGCCAGCACACTCCCTCTAGCGCCTCCTATCGACAGAGTCCAGTGGAGTCGGCCAGCAAAGAATAGACTGGATTTACAGAGACTCAGTCCCATTAGCCTCAAACAGAATATAAGAGGGTGAGTTTGGAGCTGAGAGACAATAGCACAATAACTGACACGTTTCTTAAGATATGTTATGTTTAAAAAATTACGGGCTTCCCTGGTGGTACAGTGGTTGAGAGTCCGCCTGCTGATGCAAGGGGACGCAGGTTCGTGCCCCGGTCTGGGAAGATCCCACATGCCGCGAAGCGGCTAGGCCCGTGAGCCATGGCCGCTGGGCCTGTGCGTCCGGAGCCTGTGCTCCGCAACGGGAGAGGCCACAACAGTGAGAGGCCTGTGTACAGCAAAAAAAAAAAAAAAATTAGGACACATCTGAATGTCCATCCACAGATTAATGGATAAACAAAATGTGCTATACACATACATTCAGGAGAACATTATTCAGCCTTCAAAAACAAAAAGCAGGACTTCCCTGGTGGCGCAGTGGATAAGAATCTGCCTGCCAGTGCAGGGGACACGGGTTTGAGCCCTGGTCTGGGAAGATCCCACATGCCACAGAGCAACTAAGCCTGTGTGCCACAACTCCTGAGCCCGCGTGCTGCACCTACTGAAGCCTGCACACCTAGAACCCTTGCTCTGCCACAAGAGAAGCTGCCGCAGTGAGAAGCCTGCGCACCACAAGGAAGAGTACCCCTGCTCACCACAACTAGAGAAAGCCCGCGGGCAGCAACAAAGACCCAATGCAGCCAAAAATAAATAAAATTAAAAAAAAAAAAAAAAAAGGAAATCCTGCCACATGCTACAACATGAATGAAGCTTGAGGACATTATGCTAAATGAAATGAGCCAGTCACAAGAGGACAAATACTGTGTGATTCCACTTATAAGAAGTATCTAAAGTAGTCAAACAGAGAAACAGAAAGAATGGTGGTTGCCAGGGATTGGGGGAGGGGGAAATTGGGAGCTGCTGTTTAATGGGTATAGAGTTTCAGGTGAAAGGTTCTGGAGATCTGTCGCACAATAACGTGAATACCCTTAACACTACTGAACTGAACACTTAAACATGGTTTAGATGGTTGATGTTATTGGTTTTTTTTACCACAAATAAAAAAATTTAAATATTATAAAAACATTAGGACTCCTAAGTATTGGCTATTTCTAAGCCATTTTAGGTCTCTTTACTAATTTCTTGGCCTGATTTTCATAGGTTTCTCCTCACTGCTTCCTGGAGAATCCTTGATCCTTTTCCCATAGTGCTTTGGCATGATTTTTGATCTCTTCTTCATTGTTACTTTAATAATAATCATAATACAAATGATAAAAGCAACTATTTATGAAATATGGTTGCAAAATAAGACACAGCCATCTTGCAAAAAGGCTCTGCTTCACAACAACTTTTAAGATCTTATATTAATAGAATGGTCCAAAGTAAAACAAATTGTTTAGGAAATCAGCAAAAACATTTTAATTAGGTTTACAGGACACGATGAAATTTCTTTATTGAGATCGTGTGTAGTGGAGCCAGGTTTATACTGTTCCATGGGCCACTCTCTGTTAAATTGCCTGCTGGAGCCAACCTTTGCCATGCTGCTCATAAACTTTTACAGTAAATATTCCATTATTGGACACTGGGGTGGAGAGTGATGGAAGGGAATGTAATAGTTTTAGCCTTAAATTTACCCTTCCAAATATGTGGTAGACATACAGCGCAAGATGAGCCTGTAAGTCATGAGGGTGTTCACCTCTCTCGAGGCCGGATTGCATTTAAACCACTCCAGACAGATGAAGGAAGTGCCCCTGAGGAGAAGGGAGAAGTGATCCCACAGCCTCCCTTAGTAACTCATCCTCATGTTTGACAAATGTGGCCACCGGGGTCTTTGTAGTCAGCCCATGTCTCATCTGCTGCAATTTCCTCCTCCATCTTCCCCCTTCTGGTTACATCATTAATAGAGATTGGAACCAGCTGGCCCCCTTCTTCTGTGGAAGAGGCTCTTATAGATGTGAAAAGGACTATTCAGTTTCTCTTCAACTACTTTGCTGAACAATACTTTCCTTTAACTTTGCCCCATACATTTTATTTTTCAGATCCTTCAATGATCTTTGTTTTTTTAATAAATTTATTTATTTTATTTATTTAATTTTGGCTGTGTTGGGTCTTCATTGCTGCACGTGGGCTTTCTCTAGTTGTGGCAAGCAGGGGCTAGTCTTCATTGCAGTGCGCGGGCTTCTCACCGCAGTGGCTTCTCTTGTTGCGGAGCGTGGGCTCTAGGCACGCGGGCTTCAGTAGTTGTGGCGCACGGGCTCAGTAGTTGTGGCTCATGGGCTCTAGAGCACAGGATCAGTAGTTGTGGCGCACGGGCTTAGCTGCTCTGCAGCCTGTGGGATCTTTCTGGACCAGGGCTCAAACCCGTGTCCCCTGCATTGGCAGGCAGGTTCTTAACCACTGCGCCACCAGGGAAGCCCGCTCCTTTAGTGATCTTTTCGATGATTCTCTGAATCCTTTGTAATTTTACCATACTGCTCTAAAATTGTGGGATTCCAGTTTTCATGAAACGCTAATACATTTCTAAACATTTTTTAAATGAATGGAAGTATTACTCATTCCTGTATAATATTCATTTAAAAATAAATATCATTATTAAATCACCTCCTAAATCTTCATGGTTTTTCTGACAAAAAAGGAAAAAATGTCACTCTCACCACTTTCTGCAAAGCTATAAGCCCTTGTCAAGTTGGATAGAAAATTAGCTTCTCTTTGAGAGATTTTTAATCTATATAAAAAATAAGATAGAGATAATGGAAAATATATAAATATATATTGGTAGAAATGAGGATCAGTTCAGATGAAAATAACGCAGAGATTTTGCCCATATCACAAAAATATTTTGTCATTCTCTTCTTAAAAAATATGTATAAAGAAGAGAGTTAAAAACACCTAAAATCACACCATTTTGAGGTATCAGGATTTAACATTTTAGTGATCATCTTTTTGTTTCTCTTTATATTTATTTTCATATATTTATAATTATCTTAAATGTGAGCATGTTATTTTTATTTATTTATTTATTTATTTTTTGCGGTACACAGGCCTCTCACTGTAGTGACCTCTCCTGCCACGGAGCACAGGCTCTGGATGCACAGGCTCAGCGGCCATGGCTCACGGGCCTAGCCGCTCCGCGGCATGTGGGATCTTCCCGAACCGGGGCACGAACCCGTGTCCCCTGCATCGGCAGGTGGACTCTCAAGCACTGCACCACCAGGGAAGCCCTGAGCATGTTATTTTTATTGGTCATGTTTTAAAAACATTTTTCTGTGTGTATTCTTATCTTCACATGATCTCCCTCCTCCCCCCAAATAACTGATGTATTTATTCTTCCATTTCTTTCCATGGATATGTAATCATATTCTAGTGTGTATTTAAAGACTTGTCGTTGTTTTTTTATTTTTATTTTTTTTCCTTGCGTTATGCGGGCCTCTCACCGTTGTGGCCTCTCCCATTTGCGGAGCACAGGCTCCGGACGCGCAGGCTCAGCGGCCATGGCTCACGGGCCCAGCCGCTCCGCGGCATGTGGGATCTTCCCGAAACGGGGCACGAACCCGCGTCTCCTGCATCGGCAGGCGGACTCTCAAGCACTGCACCACCAGGGAAGCCCAACTTGTCGTTGTTTTAAAGAAAATGATGGAGTCTTCTTTACATCTTGCTTTTCTCACTAAACAAATATTTATAGAAATTTCTGCCAGGCAACCTTTATAAATTTAACTCATTTATTTTCGTGGCTGCATAGTGGTATGAATGTAACTCAATTCAGCCGGTCCCCCATGTGTGTTTGTAATATTCATATTAGGTTAGATCTTCAGAATGTGGTTCTATAGCCATTAATATATCAGAACAGGAGTACAAAAGGCATTAAATAGCTATGGCAATAAAATAAAAGCAAAAGAATCATATACCTTACACAAAGATCTAGAGAAAGAGTTACAAAGGAAATAGAGAAACAGAAGGAATAAAATAATAAAGATAAAAATAGAAAATAATGAATTAGAACACAAAATAAAACAAAAAGTGAACTAATGATTACGTAAAAAAAAAAAAAAAAACTTCTTTGGGAAAAAAATCAACAAAATAGGAAAACCACTGGTCAGACTAACAAAGAAAAGAGGAAACTTAGATATACAAAATTAGAAATCATGAGATGGATGTTCAGAAGAGAGAAACCTTTAAAAATTATAAAAGACTACTTTTCACAACTCTCTGCAACTAAATTTGAAATAAGTAATTTTCTGGTATAATACAATTCACCAATAGGTATAGAATCTATAAATAGACCAATTAACGTAGAAGAAATAGAAAAATCAAACAGCACTCCACTCTAAAGGCCAGATGGTTTCACACGAATTTACTAAAACTTTAAAGATCAGTTAATCCTAATCCTAGTAGTATTTAAACTATTCCAGAGCATGGTTTGAGAAAAGAAAAAAACTTCTGAATTCTTTTTATGAAGTAAATTGATCTCCAAATCTGACAAAATTTGCACCAGAAAAATAAAGCTACCAGTCAATCTCGTTATGACCATCAATTAAAATGTTCTAAATAAAATGTTAGGAAAAAGATTCTAACAGCTTATTAATAAAATATTACATTATGACCATATAAAGTTTTCTTGCAATGTAAAGTCTTGACATTAGAAAATCAGCTAACGTAATCTATCATTTTAATAGAAATAAAGATAAAAATCATATGATCAACTCCATATATGCAGAAAAATAATTTGCTAAGATTCAACACTAGTTCATTAAAATAAAAAATGGTGGATACTTTCTAAACAAGAATATATATATATTTAAAAGAATGTCTTTTATATATATATAAAAGAATGTATATATATATCTCCACCTAAAGCCAGTTTTACCAAACGAGCAAGCATTAGAGAATTTCTTGCTAAAATGACCAGGAAGGCAAACATTTCCACAACATATTAGTAGCAATAGGCAATGAATTTAGACAAGATAAAGTAATTAGAGGTATAAGAATTGAAATGAAGAAGTAAGGGCTTCCCTGGTGGCGCAGTGGTTGAGAGTCCGCCTGCCGATGCAGGGGACGTGCGTTCGTGCCCCGGTCCGGGAAGATCCCACATCCCACATGCTGCGGAGTGGCTGGGCCCGTGAGCCATGGCTGCTGAGCCTGCGCGTCTGGAGCCTGTGCTCCGCAACAGCAGAGGCCACAACTGTGAGAGACCCACGTACCGCAAAAAAAAAAAAAAAAAAAAAAAGAAGTATAACTATCTTTATTTGTGGATAATATTATTATATAGCTTGATTCCCAAAAGAAATAGTGAAAAACTACTCTAAGCAAAAAGAGAATTTAGTAAAGTAGCAGTTTATGAAACCGTCATACAAAAATTAAACAAAAATCAGTTCTACAGGTAAATATATATTCAATGATCAGGAACATTCTTCTTGCCAGTGCCTCTCCAGATTCTAGAAAAGCTTATTTTCTAAAAGAGTTCTCAGGAAGTGCTGATGGGAATAATATCCTATTCTTACATGTTCACAGCAGTTTTTTTTGTGTGTGTGTGGTGTTTATACTTAAAGGTCAGTTTGAATGGACATAAAATACTTGGCTCACATTTTCTTCTCTTGAGCAACCTAGATATATTACTCAGTTGTCTTCTGGTGTAAAACATTGCTGTTGTAAAGTGTAATATCAATCTGTTTTTTTCCCCTTATAAGTGACTTGGTCTGTTGCCTGGATCCCCTCCCTTTTCTTTTTAAAATGCTCAGTAGTTTTACTAGGCAATGTTTTGATGTTGACTGCCTGATTTGTTTTTTTTTTCCAAGTATGCAAAATGCCCTTTAAATATGTAGATTCAAGTTTTCTTATATTTCAGAAAGCATCATTGAATTACACATTGTTTGGTGACTCCTATGTATGCTGAAGCTTCTTTGCCTATCTACTATATTGATTGCTTCTCTCAAATCTTTATAATTTTTTTCTTCTTTTCCTTTCGCTTTTAAAGTTTTTCTTCCTTTTAATCTCTCTCTCTTTATTTTTTTTTTTCCGGTACGCGGGCCTCTCACTGTTGTGGCCTCTCCCGTCGCGGAGTGCAGGCTCCGGACGCGCAGGCTCAGCGACCATGGCTCACGGGCCCAGCCGCTCTACGGCATGTGGGTTGTGGGATCTTCCTGGACCGGGGCACAAACGCGTGTCCCCTGCACTGGCAGGCGGACTCTCAACCACTGCGCCACCAGGGAAGCCCCCTTTTAATCTCTTATTTCTTTTATGGCATTATGATTTGCTCTTGTGTTCTTTCTAGTTTGTCTTAATTCCCGACATGCCTTATTATGAGTTCTAATTTTTCTCCTTTGTCAGCTCTCTTTTGCTCAATCACCTCATTTCTGAGATTTTTAAAATTTTGATTTATGCTATTCTTTTATTGCTCCTATAATTTTCTTATATTCTTTTAGCTTGCTTTAAATATGGACCTTCCTGGTGGCACAGTGGTTAAGAATCCACCTGCAATGCAGGGGATGTGGGTTCGAGCCCTGGTCTGGGAAGATCCCACATGCTGTGGAGCAACTAAGCCCGTGTGCCACAGCTACTGAAGCCCGCGCGTCTAGAGCCCGTGCTCTGCAACAAGAGAAGCCACCACAATGAGAAGCCCGCGCACCGCAACAAAGAGTAGCCCCTGCAAGCAACAACTAGAGAAAGCCTGCGCACGGCAATGAAGACCCGACGCAGCCTAAATAAATAGACATCCACAAATTTCCGAATGCCTTTATTATTTGCAGCAATATTGTTCTGCTTTTTACTCATTTTCCACTTATCATAACTTTATAGGAAATTCACTTGCAGTTGTCTTTTGTTGCTAGTGTTTCAGGGGGTGTGTTTTCCTGAATTTCTCAGGAGAGGAGGCTGAGGAATCAGTATAGTTTGCCTAGCTTTGTCACTCTGGGGCTCTCTTTTGTTCTTATCATGAAGTGTTTAAAATATTACAGGCTTGTACTTCCAGAGATCTGTCCTCTCTCCTACCCCTTTTCTTCCCTTTCACCGCTCTGCTCTTGCTGCATCCACTGTTGGAGTGTCCACCTCTAATATAACTCACTCATTCTTTTAGCATGGCCCATAGATGAGGTCCCATCCTGCCAACTCGGACAACCCAGACTCCTGGTGGAGCTGCAGCTTCCTCCAAGATTTAGCTGTGACTCTCATTTAAACCTCACTTTGGGTGGTCACTTCTCTAGCCCTCTGCAAGCAGGTCACTTTGTCCTTGTTCAGTGACACATTCCCGCTCCACAAGTTGGCCACTGGCACTCTCAGCTCTTTTTAGTGCCTGCCTGCCCCATGCTATGGGGAACTGAGGAAGACAGGTTGGGGTGGGAGTGGTGTGGGCAATTTCCTTAGGCCCTCTGTCTGTTTATACCTGCCCTCATTGCTCTGGGAGCTAAGTGTTTCTCTTGATGCACCACTCATTCTCCAATATCTGTTTTCACCCTGGTTGGGGTTAGGAATAGAGTTCTTTTAGATAACTCCCTGTGTTATCTCGGTATTCTGAGCATTTTTTCCCTCTGTGTGTGAATACTGTATTTGTGTGTGTGTGTGTGTGTGTGTGTGTGTGTGTGTGTGTTTTCTATTCTGAATGCTCCAGATTCTCAAACCTTGAGTTGCACACATGTTTGGTCTTTCAAAAGGCCTGGTTCTTGCAATGGAAGGTCTGGCTTTTTTCTTTAAGTTTCCTGTGATTGCTCCTGCCAGGCATTTAATAATAATATTTAGAAATGTGTCTACCTGATTTTTTCTTGCTGTATCTCGCTTTCCTCAAGAGCAGAGCTGTTGAAAAACTGTCATTGTTATTGCCTAAATGCTTGGGAAGAGGGTCATGAATATAAATGTGTCCTAGAGGTTGTAAAAGAAAATTGTCCCAAATCAGATCTGATCTGGGACAGAACTTTTGTGTGATGTAATTCACAATCTCCTTTCAGGGAGAAAATAGCAATCCTGATAAAATGTTTAAACCATTTCCTGAGGAACTTTAATGGGATTAAAAATCTGGGAGCCCAGTCACCTACATACCCTGTTGATATCTGTCAAGAATTTAGTAACCTTTAACCAACCACTCTTTTCTTATTGATTTGAGTCTAACCAATGGTAATCTAACCCCATGCATCTCGATCAGAGGTATTGTTTCCCCCTAGGGAACATTTGGCAATGTTTTTGGTTGTCACAGCCTGGTGGAGGGAGCAGGGTTTTCTATTGGCATCTAGTGTGTAGAGGCTAGGAATGCTGCTAAACATCTTGTAATGCACTGGGCAGTCCCCTACCCCCCAAATAAAGAATTATCAGGTCCAAAGTGTTCATAGTACTGAGCATGAGAAACACTGATCTAGCCATTCTCTTTTCCTGTAAATTCTCTATTGAATCTTTGAATTGGTCTGCTATAGGCTTTTTCCCTTGAAGCAAGGTTTATTAAAATTTTTATATATTCTCATCACTAGCGTGTTTAACAATTTTTGTTTTTTTAAATGAGGTATAAACTTCAGTTACTTCCTAAAATATGATCCCACTACACTGGGTATCAGGCAGCTAAGAACTACTCTGAGGCTCATGAGGGCATAATTCCCAGGTCAGGCAGGAAATCTCCATCTTCCGCTTTAAACAAGGACTTCTGTTGTCAGAGCTGGTAATAACCCGTCCTGACCTGGCTCACGATGCTGATGTTGACTGTTGAGACTAAGCCCAACAGTATGATGTTCACTACTATCTCCTAATTCTTTAGTTCCTAATTCAGCTTTGCTCACAACCCATCAACTTGTCTCCTGGTGGCCCAAGTGCTCAAATTTATTTTTTGTTCTCATGCAACTCTCTTTGTTGCATCTCTTTGTTGCCTGTCTTTCGTATCACCAAAGGGGATGCTGCTCTGTGAACACTGCTTTTCTTTCTGACCACATGTTGCACTTGTAGAAACTAGTCTTCTTACTCTCTCCCACCACCAGGAAGGCCGAACAGGAAGATCAGCTGGTGAGATGGGGAGCGGGAAATACAAAGTGCGTTTCCATCCTGCCTTGTGTGCGAATGCAGAGGGCACACAAGATAGCTTGTGAAAAAGACGATCATCTCTGAGTTTTGCCAAATACCTAGGAGAGGAGTGAATGTACTTGATCTTTATTTTTGAGAGGCAGATGGAGGTATTGGTTGTAACACATGGGTTCCCAAGATAAAGAAGACAAGGAGGAAAAAAAATTCTACAAAATTGTTTGAAAAGAGACTTAGTAGGGTCTTTTTCTTTTATATTTTCATGTGAAAGAAGTTTTTTAAGAGACATGGCTCACCTAGCAGAGACCATGTGTTTAAAGCAAACCAACATAGTAGTCTTTCTAAAAGAATGATGAGAAAACAAAAGCCAAATATTCATGCATTCAAGGCTATAGAAAGTTGATGTGGAAGCTGGGAAAGAATATTTTAACAAGAAAATGGTTTTCTTCAAAGTGAAAGGAAAGGTGAGAGCATTTGAAAAAGTATGAGATTCTGAACATATACAACTTATTAGACATTTTCTTCCACAGTATTCTCAACTGAAAAATTAGGTAGATTTCTAGGTACTCGAGATTAGTGCCTTGTACTCTGGCTCATATCTTGCAGTTTTACTTTTTTTAGAAAATCAGACTGCTGATTTTCTTCCAGGCACTCTCAAGCAGCCAAAACTGCATGTAATCATCTAAAAATTCTCCTGTGTCCTGGCCAGCGGGCTCCTCTTCAATCTGCCTCTGATGCCTGTGCTCACTTTTCAACTCACTTCCCTTCGCATGTCATATTTCTTTCTAGAAATAAAAACCTTGGTAATTCTTTCTGACACGATTTAAGCTACATTCTTAAATCTTACTTAGTTATCTGTCAGGATTTTTTTTTTTTTAATTATTAGGCTTGGCCCAAACCTCCAAGTCAATTCTGAAGGTGTTGTTATATGTGATGACAGTGACATGGCTTTGAAGGAATGCATGGTCCTATCGTGTCCCTTAAGGTGGAATGTGTTTTTGTAAAAGAGAAATTAGGGTATTTGACTCCATGCATACCAAAAATGGCATTCACTTGATGAAAATGAAAGAAGAGCTATTATCTCCCCTAAAATGTGATATAGTACCTGGCACTGGGAATACACTGATGAACAAGAGAGCACAGTCTCTGTTCTCAGGGACTTGAGTCTGATGGGCAAGCCCAGTCTGTTGTAAGATGTGTGGAATGGGGTCTGATAGGGGAAATAGAGGGGGTGATGAGACTACCGAACAAGGGCTTTAATGTAACTTATGGGGGAACTGGGACTCTTCCTTGGCAGAAGAGACATTTACGTTGAAAACCAAATTGACCTCTCTCAATTTCTCCATTAGTAAAATGAGAGAAGTGATGTAGTTAAGGGCCCATTATTCAAAACAGGACTTGGGCTAAGCCCAGAAGATTTATCTGTGTGTGTGTGTGTGTGTGTGTGTGTGTGTGTGTGTCTTTGCATGTAAATTTTAATATGGACAAGTCTTATCTGAGAACTAAAAATTAATAAAGCTACAATATGCCAAAACACCTGTGGAGAAGTGAGTAAATGGTTTACCCTTCTTGAACCCTTCACTCCACTCTGGGATCTTTGGCCCAGGCAGCAGGCTAAGTGGACCTGGGTTCCTTCCATCCTCCTTTGGAAGTGAGGGTGATAGTGAGGCAAATGGCTTTCTAAAAGTGTCTAAAGTTAACAACTGGAAAATTCCATTTAGTTTTTTCCTTGGGGAAGAGAGGCAGAGAACCTGTGGTGTCATTCCCAGTGGGAGATGCATGTACTCTTATTAAGAAGCACTTTCTGAAATAACTTTTTGTAGATCTGTGCCTGGTTTTGAGTTGTGATCCTCAACCCTGGCTGTACCTGACTAGTATTTAGAACTGTGGATGCTCCAGGTCCACACAAGACTCATCCTCTCACAGTTTCTAGGCTTGGGCCCTGATATTGGCATTTTTAAAGCTTCCCTGTTGATTTTAACTGGCAGCCTGGATTGATGTGCATTGTACCAGGGGGGTAGTATGCCAGGCAAAAATTGACTTTTAGTTCACTCAGTTTCTCAACCTATCTGGAAGCATTTGGGAATGTATTGGGGGTGTTAGTAGTTACTAGTATCTACTGGACAGACAAGCAGATGGCCAGAATCTGCAGACAGTAGGCAGCGTCAAGAGATTATGAAAACTGTGAGAATGGCGGCGGAGAGCAGTCTGGATTCCACCCCATCTCCCCTCGTGCCCTCAGTATCTTGGGGTGTTCCTGGGGATTTGGAAGCTTGGACATGCTGCTGTGTAACTCCCTATCTATGTCTTCCTGTGTACTGAGATGTCACCTTTAAGTACATTAAACTTAAAACTTCATCCATCAGCATCTTGCAGTTGCTTACTGCCAGCCTTGTGATAATCTTACAGTTAATACTTTACTCTTACAGAGAAAGAAAATATTTGAACCATTAAAACTGTGGCAGAATGAGATGATCTTCCCTGTAACTACTTCTTTACTTCTGCTCCTCACACCTGGAGGAGATGGGAGCTTTGCTAAGAGTAAGGAGTCCATCTGTGAGGACAATAATATATTCATGTTTTATTCTGAGAGGCGGCTAATAGCAGCAAAAAGAAGACTTGTTTGTTTTTGTAAATATTCCACTCTGAGGAGTGTGACTATTCCTCATGATGGATTATACCTACATGCCCTCTGGACAGTGTGGGCATGAGTAACAATATAGATTTTTTGAAAGCAGCAGTGATTTTATTGACCAAATGTTTGCAATACAACTTCCCATTTTAATACTTAATTCCTAAAAATAATTTGTAATCTTAAAAAAATAACTTTAGTAATATATAGTCATTGAAGAAAATCAGAAAATATGAACAATTAAATAGAAAAAAAATAATATCATAACCTAGAAAAAAAAGGCTAACATTCTTCCACGTAGATGTACTTCTGGAAGCATCCCTGTAAATGTACGTTTACCTACATTCACACATTCATTGGCAGGTTCTCTGTACCAGGCTTAGAACTATTTGCAGTCAGATATCAATACATCGCTTCCTATGCTCTCTATATAAAGAATGGTATGACCATGGCAAATAGCACTTCCTGTTTTCCCCCATTATCTCATCCAGGTTTCATTGAGGTTTGGCCAGTGGGTGGCCTTGGTGAGAGACTGGAGGGCAGGAGGAAGGGAGAAGCCAGGGTATTTCCATCTCCCTCTCTCTGCCTTGAGGAGCATCTCCTCCAGCTTCTGTGAGACAGGATGATGGAGGTCTTAGTTTCCATCAGTCGACCTTAGCTTTTGGGCTATACTGTCACCACATTTCCCTTTGTCCCACTAGTCTAGGGTCTGGGTAGTAGCTTCCTGCTCTTGCTAATCTGTCATCTCATTTCCCGATTTCTCAACTCTTTCATCTCCTGTGTATCCAATTCTCTGATTTCAATTCCCTCTATTTTAAATGTTAGTGGCTGAATGCTGATGATACAGGTTGATAGTGAAATAAAAATAATTTTACTCTCATCTAGGAGATACCAAAATTGGATGCTGCATTTCATCACAAGTGATCCTAAGTAATTAAGTTGATTAAAGACTATGAACTTTGACCCTTACTGGAACTAATTGAAGATGCTTATTAATGAGCAGTGGGGCTTATTGTTATCAACTGTTTACAGACAGATGGAGTTGTTCCATTATTTCCCAGAGGATAATTTTCAATGCTTAATAAGTATAAGTACCACTAACACCTACTTTCCCCCCTGGCAAACTACTCAGTGATTTCCTCACTGGCTTAGGTTTCCCTGTGTGCCAAGATAATGAACATAAGTTTGCTTCTTTTTTTTTTTTTCTTTTAAAACACTGGTGGTCTTTGTTTTATTTTTTGATTCTAAAATACTATTTTACAACATGCTTTTTCCTCTATATACTATTTCATGAAAATGTTACCATGTCAAATGTATTTATAACATTTCAACGACATAATTTCCTCAATCATTGTTAAACATTTAGTTTGTTTTCAAGTTTTTTGCTTGCTGTGATTAACACCCTAACAGTTAACTATCTGAAACTATTTTCAGTCATTTTCTTTAAGTTGTAAACTTTCTGAGCAACTCTCTACTAAAGGTTTCAGTTGAGATGCAAGCTGCAGAGAAAGAACTAACAGAAAAGCTAAATAAAAAAAAGTAGTGGGTTATCTTCAGTGACCTTTTCCTGATTCATTTTCCCCCTCCTCCATTTTGTTCAGGTGTCCAGCCCTGCCAAGTTCAGTCCACATGTTTTATGGGAAGCTCATCCTACCCAGGTTCCAGGGTGGGCCTATGGTTAAGCCTATTTACCTTGCCTGGGATAGGTTCAAAAATTGTCATATGACCCAATCTGTGCCAATAAACATGAAGCAGAGACTTGCTATGGATTATGGGAAAAGTGTCTCCTCCCTCTTCTGGGAGTTTTCTTATCTTCCTCTGGATGCTGTTGTATGGACCAGAAGTGCTACAGTCATTTCAAATCCAGCCTAAGTAGGAAGCCACACACACCAGAGGGCAGAACAGCAGGGAACCAGAGCCATAGATGATACTAACCCTGAAACCTGCCCAGTCCCCTAGATGTATGTCTTATATAAGCCAAGAAACTTATATTTGAAGACAGGTTGAATTAAGTTTTCTGTTACCTCTTGCTCAAAGCATCCTAGTTTGTACAGCAAATTAGTAAAATAAGTACTAGAGGTAAGTGTTGTAAGTCCTAATATTTAAAAGGAAGAAAGGAAGAAAAGGAAAAGAAGATGAGAAAAAAATCTGTGATTATATGTCAACCAATTTAAAAACCTTATTTTTACATCTGACCAAAAAATGGAGGCACATTTATTATTTCAGAATAAATACCCGTATTTTTTTAAAAGCGTGATTCCAACATAAATGTCTGTTGATATTTTTATTTATGTCAGCAAGTAAGATGAAAGTGAAATAGCTATGATGTATGTTAGAAGTTCATTGGCTTATCAAAGAGATGACAGACTTTTTGCTGAATTGGATGATAGTTTTAGAATACTGGAAGAATATTTTCTCTTTTTTTGTGTGTGCCCTGTACAATTTAATGACTACCTTATGTTATGGCATTCTTTTAAATTTGATGTACATTAACATTTTATCTATCACTTTGTTAAGTGTAGACCATGGGTTGACAAGCTACAGCCTATGGGCCCAGTCTGGCTGCTCCTGTTTTTGTAAATAGTTATATTGAAACATAGCTGTGTTATTCACTTACATTTTGTCTGTGGCCACTTTCTATCACAGTAGCATTAAGTAGTTGTGGCAGAGACTGTACGGCCTGCAAAGGCTAAAATACTGCCTGGCCTTTTATAGAAAGAGTTTCCCGGATCTCAGTCTGGATGATCAACAAAACAATAAATCTAGCCCTGATTTGTAGCATTTTCTCATTTCTGTGGTGTAAATACTACCGTCATGGCTGATTTCAAGCTACCAATATGATGTTACTGGATTAGAAGCTGGAATACTATTTTATAGTATTTTCACCATGCAGGTATCCTAGACCTAACCTCAGGAATATAGGTAATAGTAAAATGTAGTAGAATCATTAAGAAGTGATGAGTTTTGATTATATATACCCATTATTTGTAATATAATTTATTTAATTGTAAGTTTATTTAATTTTTAATTTTGTTCGAAGGCCTCAGAAACCCTAGCAGGACTTGATAGGAGATATTTTTCTCCTGAAGGCAGTTAGTGAAAACTGGAGTAGGGACTGCTACTTTAAATGCAAAGACAGAAACACAAGACTTCAAGGAACATGAAAAATCAAGAACACAAGACACCACTAAAAGATGACAATAATCTTTCAGGAACTGATTCCAAAGACATGGAGATCTGTGATTTACCTGATAAGGAATTCAAAATAGCTATCTTAAGGAAGCTCAATGAGCTACAAGAAAACACAGACAGACAATTCAACAAAATCAGGAAAACAATACATGAATAAAATGATAAGTTTAACAAAAAGAAAATCATAAAAAAGAAACCAGAAATTCTGGAGCTAAAGTGTAGAATGAAGAAAATGAAAAATGCGGTAGAGGGCATCAGCATCAGAACAGTCAAGCAAAATGGAGAATCTATGAATTAGAAGACAGGACCTTTGTAATTATCTAATCAGAAGAGAACAAAGGAAAAAGAAAAAGAGTGAAGAAGGAGGCGTGTGATCTATGGGATATCATCAAAACAAAACAAAACAAAACAAAAAAAACAGCCTGTGAATTTGTGGAGCAAAAGAAACAATCTGGAGTTCCAGAAGGGGAAGAGAGGGTAAAGAGGGAAGTAAGCTTATTTAAAGAAATAACGGCTGAGAACTTCCCAAATCTGGGGAGAGATTTGGATATCCAAGTTCATGAAGCTCATAGGTCCCCCTCAAAACTCAGAGAGGTCTTCTCCGGGTCACATTAAAGCAAAACTATCAAAAATCAAAGACAGAGAGAATTTTAAAAGCAGCAAGAGAAAAGCTTAAAAGGGGACCCTCATAGGGTATCAGTGGATTTCTTAGCAGAAACCTTATAGGCCAGGAGAAAGTGGAATAATATATTCAGACTGCTGAAAGAAAAAAAAAACTGCCAAAAAAGAATATCTGGCAAACTTTGTCTTCCAGAAATGAAGAAGAGAGAGAGACTTTTCAGACAAACAAAAGCTAGGGGAGTTTCCTTACCACTTGAGCTGCCATACAAAGAATGCTGAAATGAGTTCTTCCAGATGAAATGAAAGGATGCTTGAGACTTGCCCTTAATTATCCCAGTATCTCTCTCCTGCATGCAGTCACCAGGGGCGCTTGTTAAAATGCAGATTCCTGGGCCTGAGCCAGGCTCACTGAATCCGAAATTGTAGGCATAGGGCCTGTGAACTTCTAGCAAGTACGTTTGATCAGATATTAAGAAATCAGCGTGACCTTCCATGTGACATTGAACAAAGTCTTTAGGCCTCATTTGTAAAATGAGGGGCTTGAGTTCCATGATTTTATGTAACACATTAAGGTTGGTTGTTTTCTCACAGTACGGGAGACTCCAATGTGAAGGAAGCAATAGCAATAATTACGCCTTTAACTCTGTCGTTTGTTTTAAAATACATGCATGCACCCCTTTGCACCGTAAGCATTGTAAAACATGCTCTTCTCTTGCCATGTGTTTTTGGCAATGACAGGCATTCGTGGCAGGACGACTGTTTATACAAAGCCTCTTTGGCATCAAATGGAGCATCATTAAATCCAGACATGTTCTGGATGACAGCATACACACTGCACCTGCTGTGTTAGCTGATGGAACAGTGGGGAGGCCTCACTGGGCAAGTTAAAGATGGAGTGAACTACTTGATGGGTGCTGTAGCAGTGGTTCTCAAGATAGTCACAGTGGACCGGGCAGGTGGCCTGCTTCAGCTGAGTGCACCAGGTGTAGACTCTTACCACAGGCTTCTGCTGCCAATGATGTGCCCAATTGACGACATGGGACATAATCTACACCAAGACTCTTTACCCAGCTTGTGTTTACCGACACATTTTCATTCTTTTTTTTTTTCTTACAGGAACTTCACAAATTGCTTGGTGGCCAAAAGTTTGGTAATTTCTGTAAACATTTCAAGATCAGAGAGAGTAGAAAGGTACCCACAAATTAATGTTGTAGCTCAGAAGTAAGAATTGGAGTACACAAGGACAAAACATTATGTTCCTGTTGTGATATTTCCAAATAGATGAAATTACTTCTTTAACGTCTTTTGTAATAGGATGTGGGTCATCTTGCCAAGCCATCCTTCATGAGGTATTTAATTTTCATGTTTCACTTCTTACTTGTGTAAGACTGTACAACCTTTCCTTCTACTTCTGCTTGTTTCCTGGGTGTTTGAGCACAAACACCTTAATTTATAAATAGCAAAACCTCTTTGCCTGCTGCAAGTGGAAAATCAGTTGCCACAGGGAAGACAGATGGTGGAGGCAGGCAGGAAAGGACTTGGACTCCTAGGTTGCTCTTATATTACTGCCAGCTTGCACTCAGACTTTTCCAGACAGAGGCTGTGGAAAAGACTTGATGTGTGTCCTGGCCAATGAAGATTTCACAACATAATCTTCTCGTATCAAGGCTGAATTTCTGCAGATCAAAGCAAAGTCTGGGAAGCAATGGGAAATAGGCCATCACCTTTCACTTACATGAATACTTCCCATTGCCCTCTTCACTAAGATTCAGAGAATTTAAGAGGAAGTAAGATTGAGTGAATTCTGAGATCCTTACTAAAAAGAACTTCACCTAGAAAGAACTTTCTACAGTAGTGTTAAAATTAGGAACAATTTCTAAATGGGCTTCCCTGGTGGCGCAGTGGTTGAGAATCCGCCTGCCGACGCAGGGGACATGGGTTCGTGCCCCGGTCCGGGAAGGTCCCACATGCCGCGGAGCAGCCGGGCCCGTGAGCCATGGCCGCTGAGCCTGAGCGTCCGGAGCCTGTGCTCCGCAATGGGAGAGGCCACAGCAGTGAGAGGCCCGTGTACCGCAAAAAAATAAATAAATAAAATTAGGAACAATTTCTAAATAATAATCTCTAAAATAAACTAGGTACATTAGTTTGCTAGTGTTGCCATAGCAATGTACCACAGACTGGATGGCTTAAACAACAGGAATTCTCTCATAGGTCTGGAGGCTGGAAAGTGCAAGATCAAGGTGTCAGGTTTGATTTCTCTAAGGCCTCCCTCTTTCCTTGGCTTGCAGATATATGGCTGCCTATTCACTGTGTCCTCACATGATCTTTCCTCTGTGCACACACATCCATGGTGTCTCTCTTTTTGGGTGTCCAGTTTCCTCCTCTTATAAGGACAACAGTCAGATTGAATTACAGCCTACTCTGCCTCATTTTAACTTAATCACCACTTCAAAGGTCCAATCTCCAAATATAGTCACCTTTTGAGGTACTGGGGTTTAGGGCTTCAACATATGAATTTTGTTTTTTCTTTTTTTTTTTTAACATCTTTATTGGAGTATAATTGCTTTACAATGGTGTGTTAGTTTCCGCTGTATAACAAAGTGAATCAGCTGTACATACACATATGTTCCCATATCCTCTCCCTCTTGCCTCTCCCTCTCACCCTCCCTATCCCACCCCTCTAGGTGGTCACAAAGCACTGAGCTGATCTCCCTGTGCTATGTGGCTGCTTCCCACTAGCTAGCTATTTTACATTTGGTAGTGTATATATGTCCATGCAACATATGACTTTTGGGACACAATTCAGCCCATAACACTAAGTAACCCAGATTATTAGCATTCCATGAAGAGATGGAGCACAGGAATGATTTTAATTTTCTATCCAATAATACCCCTGAATTGTATATATATTTTGGTTTTGCTAATAAGCAAATGCTACCGGGTTAAAAAAATGAATAGCTAGTTGTTTAACCCTATCTATCTTTCTATCTATCTATCTGTCATCTACCTTACTCTGACTCCATGGGTTGCATCTGTTGACAAACTTCAACCTTATTCCCTTTATTCAGTGACTTCCCTTTTTCCAATTTCTTAAACAGAACAATTGCAAGTAATTCCCTTGCATCCAATAATTGTTCTTTCATCCCACCTCAGATGTCCTTTCCCATGGTCACACCTCTGACCTCATCCAAAGCATGAATGCACACTTCTGAAATCTTGATTCCTTGCATCCACTAGCCTATTTTAGGTATCCCACTCAGCAATTCTTTGACCTCATTGCGACCTTTAGCCCACTGGTCTTACCACAGTCTAATTATCAATCAGCCCTCCCACTCCACTGTGTCTTCTCTTCCTTTCTTATCCAACTTAGAGTCTAAGATCCATCGCTAGAATTACCTTTTCTCCCTTTCTCCCTTCAGGGTTACAATCTTGGTAAAACCAAGCTTTCTACTTCCTCCATTCTTTTTCCGCCTAGCAGCTGTAGAAAAGGAAAACATTTTTGACTGTTCTCACTTCAGAGTCATAGTATGTGGTAGAGAGAATAATGCTTCCCACCAAAGATGTACATATTCTAAACCTTAGAAACTGAATATGGGACTTTGCATATGTGATTAAGAATCTTGAAATGAGCACAGAAAGCAAACTTATGGTTACCAAAGGGGAAGTGGGGGAGGGATAAATTAGATATTTGGGATTAACAGATCCACACTATTATGTCTAAAACAGATAACAAGGTCCTACCATATAGTACAGGGAACTGTATTCAATATCTTACAGTAAGCTACATGAAAAAATATGAAAAGGAATACATATATATATATGTATATATATATATATATATATGAAATGAGGATTATTCTGGATTACCTTGTGGGCCCAATGGAATAACAAAGGTCCTTATAAGATGGAGGTTCAGAGAGGGTGATGTGATGACAGAAGCAGAGTCAGAGTAGTAGTTGTGGCAATGGAAACATCAGTCAGAGAGAGAGGGAGGGACACACACACCACACACACACACACACACACACACACACAGATTTTAAAGATGCTCCACTGCTTCCTTTGAGGATGTGGGAAGAAATCAGAATTAAAATTTTTTTTTAAATGCAGGTGGCCTTTAGAAGCTGGAAAATGCAAGGAAACAGGTTTTACCCTAGAGTCTCCAGAGGGACGGCTGACACCTTGATTTTAGCCCAGTGAAACTCATTTCATGTTCTGAGCTCCAGCACTAAGATAATAAATCTGTGCTGTCTTAAGTAACCAAGTCATCTGTAATTCATTACAGCACCAATAAGAAACCAATACACAGAACAAATATCAAATGCCCACTGAACACCATCTGACAATTGTATTATACCTCCTAGTTTACTTGCTTTTCTACTTTCCAAAATGAGTATTTCAGGGCTACTTTCCTCTCAAATCTCCTCTCACAGCTCTTCCCACCCTAGCAGCTAACATTGCCTCACATTTCATTAAGAACCTGGCTCCCATTATAATCGATATATGTACTTACTTGCTCAGCTACCTATATGTAATCAATCTCTCAACCCCATTGCCACCTCATTGATCCTGCCACATCCTTGGCCCCTGGCTGTGCCACTGTTTACAAGAGAAGGGAATGGAAGTGAAGAAGAGGAAGAGAAAAATCAACATCCTACATTTGAATGTTAGCTGAGTATCTGCTTGTGATATAACATTATATATCTGTAGTATGTAAACTCAAGCTTCTTTGTATAGCTATCTAAAGAACCATTCTTTAATTTTTAAAAAGTGTGTTTTATTCTTATACAATTACAGCTACATGTTTCCTACAACTGGTGGTTTTGTGTAATAGTATCCCTTTCCAAGCAAAGACATTACTAAAAATAATTGGATGTAACCAAAAACCAATCAGTAACTTGAACTCTTTACCATAATGACCAGTGTAAAACAACATTTTAATTCCATCATTAAGAGGAGTGTGAAGAAACACTTTACTTTCCAATTTCTTGACTACACAGAAGTCTATTTGGTTACAGACAAAAAGGTGACTCCATAGTATTTAGAAGTAGGCCAAAAGAAGGTTACATTCCTGAGACTGATCTTTAGACCAAGGAGTTGATCTCAGGGAAAGAAAGGTAAAGAGAGTTGGATGCAGAAAAATAAATACTAAAGGTTTTAGAAAAGAAAGATGGAGAAAAATTGGGAGGCAAGAATTTTATGATTGTCTTACAGAAAAATCATTTAGACAAGTCTTGAAAGTGAATTCAAGAAAGCTCACAAGAGCTATGAGCCCAATGAAAAGAGACTATTTCTGTGTGATCAAATTAAATTTGTTACTATTTCAGTGCAAATTCTGAAATGGGAAACTAGAAAAGCATTTATATTAGAGACATCAAGTGCTAGCAGTGGAAGCTGAACTGGTCTCAAGAGGAGTAACTATAGTAAATCATTCTGAAAAAGTATTTATTTCCTCTGAAAAGGTGTGCTTGAAAGAGAGGATTCTGCCTTTGACCAAGGATAGAAGTAGGGGTAAAGATAGGAAAAGATTCAGGAGATAATTACACTATTTAAATCAAGACCATTATATTTTATTAACCGATAACAGACATTGAGCATCTGCCATATGCCAAGCATTATGCTAGGTCCTAGGATATATGTATTTAGAATTATTAGACGATTAATTAAGGCACTCACAGTTACTTGAGTATGTATATTGCATTCCCTGGCAGAACTTGCATTCATCCTCAGAGTCAGACATGCCTAGGTATATTTGCAATACTTGTGAGGAGATCTGATCAGGCATAGATTTGCATGAGTGATCAAGTTGCTGATGTTAGCATTGATTGCTTCACAAGAGTACTGCTTCGTGTGTTTATTCAAATAAATAAAACATACATAAAGTACCCTAGATGTGAGCACAGCAGTCATGAAGAAGCAGGGAAGTTTCTTTACAGTAGTGGATCATCAGAGGGTATGTTATTAGCAGATAGTTAGAAAATGTTATGTTAAGGAACCCCCATCTTCCATTAAAGGCTTTTGTACCTATACTTTACTAGTGAAATTTAGTTATATCTATTTCAGATAGTTCATTGGATCAAACCTCCCTGAGCCCTTTCTGGTTACTGTGTTGGGGGTCAAGAATACAGAGACGCATGAACCTTGCCATTTCCGGACGAAATCAGAGTCTAGTAGTGGCAGCAGCCATGTGGGCAGATTAATTACTGTAAAATGTGATAAGTACTTCCAAGAAATAAAAGCAGAAGTAGAACTGCAGAGGGGGGGTGAGCAATTGTCCAGGATATCAGAAAAGGATTTACAGAGGAGGGGGTGTTTTGGTCTTAAAAAAAGAGTAATCTGACTAAGTTAATGGAGTCACTAAGTTAGAAAGGGCATGGCATATCCAAAGAGTCCTGTGTCATGGAGTAGGTGTTGGGGTAGGGGATGAGGCTGGTCTGAAAACACTTGTCAAAGATAATGGGACTGAGGCTGAGCATATCCAGATAGGCAGGTAGACTTTTTTTTTTTGCATCTTTGCTAAAGATGAGCAAAATCTATATTCAGAACTTTCAAATAATGAATATTTTTGAAGTGCATTAGCCTAATTAACTATTAGGAGGTAAAAGTTTGTTGTGAATTTTGGAAAATGGTTATAATTAGCTTCTCCTTCCACCTTTCTAGTGAGTTCCCTTGATTCTTACCTGCTGAATACATAAATACATTTTTGGAAAGAATGTGAATTACATTATGGGTATGCTCCTAGCCTCAGAGAGGCAGAATTACATCCACAATTCAACTGAAAGTAGTAGAAGGTGCACCTATAAGTCTGCTGCTTGGTTACATTAAAATTTAATAAGTGTTTATTAATTCCCATTGATGTGTAAATATATTCTAAGCAAAGTCAGAAATACCCATTTTTAGTTTGGAATAAAAAGTCAGGGCCAAGTTTCAAATCTAAGGTAAGAAGAGCAACAGTGGGAACACAAAGGCAATTACTAGGCCATGAGGTATAAGTAATCTTTTCCTTTTTATTTTGAATCTTATTTATTTTTTTATACAGCAGGTTCTTATCAGTTATCCATTTTATACATATTAGTGTATACATGTCAATCCCAATCTCCCAATTCATCCCACCACCACCACCACCTCACTTCCCCCCTTTGGTGTCTCTACGTTTGTTCTCTACATCTGTGTCTCAATTTCTACCCTGCAAACCGGTTCATCTGTACCATTTTTCTAGGTTCTACATATGTGCATTAATATACAGTATTTCTTTTGCTCTGACTTACTTCACTCTGTATGACAGTCTCTAGATCCATCCACGTCTCTACAAATAACTCAATTTCATTCCTTTTTATGGCTGAGCAATATTCCATTGTATATACATGCCACATCTTCTGTATCCATTCGTCTGTCAATGGGCATTTAGGTTGCGTCCATGTCCTGGCTATTGTAAATAGTGCTGCAATGAACATTGGAGTGCACGTGTCTTTTGAATTATGGTTTTCTCTGGGTAATTTCCTGGTAGTGGGATTGCTGAGTCATATGGTAATTCTATTTTTAGTCTTTTAAGGAACCTCCATACTGTTCTCCATAGTGGCTGTACCAATTCACATTCCCACCAGCAGTGCAGGAGGGTTCCCTTTTCTCCACACCCTCTCCAGCATTTGTTTTTTGTAGATTTTCTGATGATGCCCATTCTAACTGGTGTGAGGTGATACCTCATTGTAATTTTGGTTTGCATTTCTCTAATGATTAGTGATGTTGAACAGCTTTTCATATGCTTCTTGGCCATCTGTGTGTCTTCTTTGGAGAAATGTCTATTTAGTCTTCTGCCCATTTTTGGATTGGGTTGTTTTTTTAATATTGAGCTGCATGAGCTGTTTATAAATTTTGGAGGTTAATCCTTTGTTCATTGATTCATTTGCAAATATTTTCTCCCATTCTGAACGTTGCTTTTAGTCTTGTTTGTAGTTTCCTTTGCTTTGCAAAAGCTTTTAAGTTTCATTAGGTCCTATTTGTTTATGTTTGTTTTTATTTCCATTACTCTAGGAGGTGGATCAAAAAAGATCTTTCTATGATTTATGTCAAACACTGTTCTTCCTATGTTTTCCTCTAAGAGTTTTATAGTGTCTGGTCTTACATTTAGGTCTCTAATCCATTTTGAGTTTATTTTTGTGTATGGTGTTAGGGAGTGTTCTAATTTCTTTCTTTTACATGTAGCGGTCCAGTTTTCCCAGCATCCCTTAATGAAGAGACTGTGTTTTCTCCATTGTATATCCTTGCCCCTTTGTCATAGCTTAGTTGACTATATGTGCATGGGTTTATCTCTGGGCTTTCTATCCTGTTCCCCTGATCTGTATTTTTGTTTTTGTGCCAGTACCATATTATCTTGATTACTATAGTTTTGTAGTGTAGTCTGAAGTCAGGGAGTCTGATTCCTCCAGCTCTGTTTTTTTCCCTCATGACCACTTTGGCTATTCAGGGTCTTTTGTGTCTCCATACAAATTTTAAGATTTTTTGTTCTAGTTCTGTAAAAAATGCCATTGGTAATTTGATAGGGATTGCATTGAATCTATAAATTGTTTTGGGTAGTATAGTCATTTTCACAACATTGATTCTTCCAATCCAAGAACATGGTATACTCTCCATGTGTTTGTATCATCTTTAATTTCTTTCATCAGTGTCTTATAGTTTTCTGCATACAGGTCTTTTGTCTCCCTAGGTAGGTTTATTCCTAGGTATTTTATTCTTTTTGTTGCAATGGTAAATGGGAGTGTTTCCTTAATTTCTCTTTCAGAATATTCATCATTAGTGTATAGGAATGCAAGAGATTTCTGTGCATTAATTTTGTATCCTGCAGCTCTACCAAATTCATTGATTAGCTCTAGTAGTTTTCTGGTGGCATCTTTAGGATTCTCTGTGTATAGTATCATGTCATCTGCAAATAGTGACAGTTTTACTTCTTCTTTTCCAATTTGGATTCCTTTTATTTCGTTTTCTTCTTTGATTGCCTTGGCTAGGACTTCCAAAACTATGTTGAATAATAGTGGTAAGAGTGGACATCCTTGTCTTGTTCCTGATCTTAGAGGAAATGCTTTCAGTTTTTCACCATTGAGAATGATGTTTGCTGTGGGTTTGTCTTATATGGCCTTTATTATGTTGAGGTAGGTTCCCTCTATGCCCACTTTCTGGAGAGTGTTTATCATAAATGGGTGTTGAATTTTGTCAAAAGCTTTTTCTGCATCTATTGAGATGATCATATGGTTTTTATTCTTCAATTTGTTAATATGGTGTATCACATTGATTTGTGTGTATTGAAGAATCCCTGCATTCCTGGGATAAATCCCACTTGATCATGGTGTATGATGCTTTTATTGTGTTGTTGGATTCTGTTTGCTAGTATCTTGTTGAGGATTTTTGCAACTATATTCATCAGTGATATTGGTCTGTGATTTTCTTTTTCTGTAGTATCTTTGTCTGGCTTTGGTATCAGGGTGATGATGGCCTCGTAGAATGAGTTTGGGAGTGTTCCTTCCTCTGCCGTTTTTTGAAAGAGTTTCAGAAGGATTCCTGTTAGCTCCTCTCTAAATGTTTGATAGAATTCACCTGTGAAGCCGTCTGGTACTGGACTTTTCTTTGTTGGAACATTTTTAAGCACAGTTTCAATTTCATTACTTGTGATTGGTGTGTTCATATTTTCTATTTCTTTCTGGTTCAGTCTTGGAAGGTTATACCTTTCTACGAATTTGTCCATTTCTTCCAGGTTGTCCATTTTATTGGCATAGAGTTGCTTGTAGTATCTCTTAGGATGCTTTGTATTTCTGAGGTGTCTGTTGTAACTTCTCCTTTTTTGTTTCTAATTTTATTGACTTGAGTCCTCTCCTTTTTCTTGATGAGTCTGGATAATGGTTTATCGATTTTGTTTATCTTCTCAAAGAACCAGCTTTTAGTTTTATTGATCTTTGCTATTGTTTTCTTTGTTTCTATTTATTTCTGCTCTGATCTATATGATTTCTTTGCTTCTGCTAACTTTGAGTTTTGTTTGTTCTTCTTTCTCTAGTTCCTTTAGGTGTAAGGTTAGATTGTTTATTTGAGATGTTTCTTGTTTCTTGAGTTAGCTTTGTATTGCTATAAACTTCCCTCCTAGAACTGCTTTTGCTGCATCCCATAGGTTTTGGGTTGTCGTGTTTTCATTGTCATTTGTCTCTAGGTATTTTTTGATTTCCTCTTTGATTTCTTCAGTGATCTCTTGGTTATTAACGTATTGTTTAGCCTCCGTATGTTTCTGTTTTTTACGTTTCTTTCCCTGTAATTGATTTCTAATGTCATGGCATTGTGATCAGAAAAGGTGCTTGACATGATTTCAATTTTCTTAAATTTACTGAGGCTTGATTTGTGACCCAAGATATGATCTATCCTGGAGAATGTTCCATGTGCACTTGAGAAGAAAGTGTAATCTGCTGTTTTTGAATGGAATGTCCTATAAATATCAATTAAATTTATCTGGTCTATTGTGTCATTTAAAGCTTGTGTTTCCTTATTAATTTTCTGTCTGGATGATCTGTCCATTGGTCTAAGTGAGGTATTAAAATCCCACACTAGTACTGTGTTACTGTCGATTTCCTCTTTCATAGCTGTTAGCATTTGCCTTATGTATTGAGTTGCTCCTATGTTGGGTGCATATATATTTATAATTGTTATATCTTCTTCTTGGATTGATCCCTTGATCATTATGTAGCGTCCTTCCTTGTCTCTTGTAACATTCTTTATTTTAAAGTCTATTTTGTCTGATATGGGTATTGCTACTCCAGCTTTCTTTTGGTTTCCATTTGCATGTAATATCTTTTTCCATCCCCTAACTTTCAGTCTGTATGTGTCTCTAGGTCTGAAGTGGGTCTCTTGTAGACAGCATATATATGGGTCTTGTTTTTGTATCCATCCAGTGAGCCTATGTCTTTTGGTTGGAGCATTTAATCCATTCACATTTAAGGTAATTATCGACATGTATGTTCCTATGAACATTTTCTAAATTGTTTTGGGTTTGTTTTTATAGGTCCTTTTCTTCTCTTGTGTTTCCCACTTAGAGAAGTTCCTTTAGCATTTGCTTTAGAGATGGTTTGGTGGTGCTGAATTCTCTTAGCTTTTGCTTATCTGTAAAGCTTTTGATTTCTCCATTGAATCTGAATGAGATCCTTGCTGGGTAGAGTAATCTTGGTTTTAGGTTCTTCCCTTTCATCACTTTACATATATCATGCCACTCCCGTCTGGCTTGTAGAGTTTCTGCTGAGTAATCAGCTGTTAACCTTATGGAAGTTCCCTTGTATGTTAGTTGTTGTTTTTCCCTTGCTGCTTTCAGTAAGTTTTCTTTGTCTTTAATTTTTGCCAATTTGATTACTATGTGTCTTGGCGTGTTTCTCCTTGGGTTTGTCCTGTATGGGACTCTCTGTGCTTCCTGGACTTGGGTGGCTATTTCCTTTCCCATGTTAGGGAAGTTTTCATCTATAATCTTTTCAAATATTTTCTCTGGTCCTTTCTCTCTCTCTTCTCCTTCTGGGACCCCTATAATGTGAATGTTGTTGCGTTTAATGTTGTCCCAGAGGTCTCTTAGGCTGTCTTCATTTCTTTTCATTCTTTTTTCTTTATTCTGTTCTGCAGCAGTGAATTCCACCATTCTGTCTTCCAGGTCACTTATCTGTTCTTCTGCCTCAGTTATTCTGCTGTTGATTCCTGCTAGTGTATTTTTCATTTCAGTTATTGTATTATTCATCTCTGTTTGTTCTTTAATTCTTCTAGGTCTTTGTTAAACATTTCTTGCATTTTTTCGATCTTTGCCTCGATACTTTTTCCGAGGTCCTGGATCATCTTCACTATCATTAGTCTGAATTCTTTTTCTGGAAGGTTGCCTATCTCTACTTCATTTAGTTGTTTTTCTGGGTTTTTATCTTGTTTCTTCATCTGGTACATAGACCTTTGCCTTTTCATCTTGTCTGTCTTTCTGTGAATGTGGTTTTTGTTCCACAGGCTGCAGGATTATAGTTCTTCTTGCTTCTGCTCTCTGCCCTCTGGTGGATGAGGCTATCTAAGAGGACTGTGCAAGTTTCCTGATGGGAGGGACTCACCATGAGGTATATATAATCTAAGATGTGTTGGTGTTGGCTGTGAGTTAACTGTCAATTTTTCTCTCAATTTTTGTTTATCTGAGAATGCCATACTTTTTCCTTCAGTTTTGAAGAATAGTTTTGTGCAATATAAATTCTTGGTGGACATGGTTTTTTTCCTCTCAGCAGTCTGAATATATCATTCGACCATCTTCTTGTCTCAGAGGTTTTTGATCAGAACTTAGCTGTTAATCTTACTGAGAATCTATTGTATATAATGTCACTTTTCACTTTCAAGATTTTTCTCTTTGTCTTTTGACAGTTTGAGTATGATGTGTCTAGGTGTGGATCACTTTCACTTTATTCTACTTGGGTTTTGTTGAGCATCTTGGATGTTTTCATCAAATTTGGGAAGGTTTTGACTATTATTATTATTATTTCTCCAAATATTATTTCTGCCTCTTTCTCTCTCTCTTCTCATTCTGGGCATCCTATTATGCATACATTGATATGTTCTTGGTGTTCCATAGATATTTGAAGCTTTATTCATTCTCCTTTATCCTTTTTCTTTTTTGTTCCTCAGACTGGATAATCTTAATTAACCTGTCTTGAAGTTTGCTGATTCTTTCTTTTGCCAGTTTAAATGTGCTGTTGATCCATTCTAGTGATTTTTTCATTTCAGCTATTGTACCTTTCAAATCCACAGTTTATATTTGATTTCTTTTCCCTTTATTCTCAATTTGGTGAAATGTTGGTCTTATAATTTCTTTAGTACTTTTGACATGGTTTCCTTTAGTTCTTTGAACATATCTATAATAGCTGATTTAAAGTGTTTGTCCAAATGTTTAAAAGGTAAGTCTGATGTCTAGGTCTTATCAGAAAAACTTTCTATTGACTTCTTTATTTCCCCTGTGTATGGGTTATAATTTTCTGGGTTTTATTTGTTGATTTATCTTGTGTGTGTGCCTTATAATTTTTTGTCCAAAGTGGGGCATTTTAAATAGTGTAATGTCACAACTCTGGAAATCAGATTCTCACCTTCCCCAATGTTTGTTCTTGCTGTTTGCTTGCTCAGTGACTTTCTTGAGCTAATTTTGTACAGTGTCTCTTCCTTGTCACTGTAGCCACTGAAGTCTCTGGTTGGTTTTCTTTGTGGTAAGCTAAGAATTGGACAGAGATTTCCTTTATTGCCCTGAACCAGTAAGTCTCAGCCTTTGCTGAGGAGCTCTGCCTGTGTGTTGGGGCATGACTTCAATACTTCAGTAGTCAGTTTACAACTCTGCATTAGCCTTCTCTTCCTGCTTGTGCATAGCCTCAAGGTCTGTCAGATGTGAGAAATTAGAGTTGTCTCAAGTCTTTCCTGGGCATACACATCAGCTCCTGAATATGGGTATGGCCTATATTCCCAGGAACATATAAAGGTTTTACAAAGCTCTGTGGACTTCTCCTTCCCCAGTTTTTCCTTTCATGTTCTGTGGTCAGCCTCTTGTTATCCTCAGCAGGAGCTGTGATATTATATAATTGCTGCTGATGGTTTTCATCAAATACCTTGGGGATAGAGTTGTTCTCACAGAGTGAGCTCTGAGTCAGGTCACATAAAGACCAGCCCTGAGATTGGAGCTTTTCAGGAGGCTGACAGACAAGTCAAATAGTGACAGTTCTCTGGGAGTGGGGCTTTTGAGGCATTCCACGCCCATTTTGTTCCCTCCGGTGGCTGCTAGGCTGCTGGCATTTACAGCTACCATAGCTACAAGGCTGTTGTTTTTCAAGGATACCATGGAGCTGGGGAGAGGAGAACATGATTAGGACAAGTTAAAATGCCACAAACTCGCTGTTCTTACTGACATTCACCTATTTTTTCTTGAATAAAACTCTTTGCATTCTTGCAAGTCTTTAGTTAATATCTAGGGTTCTGAACAGGTTGATTTTGACAGTTTTTCCCAGTGTTCTCTTTGCTTTTAGAGACTAGCAGATTTTCAGAGGTTCTTACTCTACCATTCTGGAAGTCATCCATCAGGCTGCAACCTTTAAACTAGATTTTGTGGTAAGTTTGGAGGTAATCAAAGGGAAGTTTAGCTCAGAAAAACATACAACTGCCACTGGATGGGATGACTTTCAGAATCCACAGGATCCAGACTTCTTGTACTGCGACATCTTACCAGTACTTCCATGCTTAGTTATAGTATAGATAGGGTTGCTTCCCAGACTGTTTTCATGTATCTGGCAATGGCTTGATCCTAATCACCAGGAAAGCAACAGAATTTGTCTCTTACTTGTGGGCTTATTACAAATTGCCATGAAGCAAGCAACAGGTAATAAGTTTTTACCCTCACCAAAGTCCAAGGGTTTCCTCTCCTGTTGCTGGGACTACCTCTTTTCAGGTGATTGACAGTGGGACATCCACTGCCTTCAAGGAAAATCTCAACCCTGCATGCAGGGTGTAGGTATGACCTCATACTCTCGCCTTAGTAAGTTAATCACCTGAGAATGTAATGGTACAAAATAGCGTGTTCCTCAAAGTCTGGGTTGTCTCATGTGAAATAGCACAAGGAGAACATTAACAGACTGTTCCTGCTTGAAAGTCATTAGGTCCTGTCGAGTTTCTTTTGACTCCTTTTTCCAATTGGACTAGAAGAAGCCTGTATAAATCCTTTTCCCAGGTTTCTTGATTTCAGCTCCTCATCTTGTTTAAGATTTTGTGCTCAAACAGGAATTCAACTTTTTTCACACAAACTAGGGAAAAGTTTTAGGCAGAGTGCACACTGAATTCCAAAGGAAAAAGAAGCATTTTTCTTTGCCCAACAAAACAACAATATCTGCAGAGACTCCGTTTAGTTTATATCAGCAACAGAACTGTTAGTTGCTCATTCATAATGACAGCAGAAAGGTTTAGGTGGCTTCAGACTTGTCCCTGTAGAGTGGATTCACATTTGTTTTTAATTTTTATCACTAAGGGTGCTTATTTCAGCAAGACTTGAAATAGCAAGTCTCAGAATTAAAGTTACTCTCTTTTGCAAGATGGAATATTTTCTCAGATTTTAAATGTCAATTTTCAGTTATTTTTACAGTTTCTACTCATAAGAATTTCAAAATTCTTTAGGATCTGGTTTTAAAGAGGTCATCCTGCTGCAAGTGCACTGTTTTCAAATAATTAATCTAAACACGCACAAACACAAGAAGCAGGGTGACCCTTGGTTGAAAATAAAATACCGAGAAGTTTGCGTTCTCCAAAATCACAGACAACTATTTGTTAGACAGCGACCTGACTGGGGAAAAAAAGAAACTACCATCCCTTCTATTTCTATTTGAAAGGAATTTAATTTCCCCACAATTGTAAATTCTAGGTTGAGTGTTTGATTTTATAAGATCTTAAAGACCTGACAGATAGAGACAGAAGTATGAACTACTGCAATACAAGTTGGAGTCTTTGGTATCCAGGCAACAGTCATATAAAATTCCCTTTACAAAGAACAGAGAGAACTTGAAGTTGAACTTAGTAGGGGACACTGCAACAATGCACTTAGATGTCTAGTTGAGGACAGTCAGCTTATGAGCAAACAGGTGATGGTTCCTTTTATAGTAATAAGCAGAGTTGCCAGCACAAATTAAGCACAGTCCTGTCTGCCCTAACTCCATCTTCTGCCTGTCCTGATGACTTAAGCTTTGGGACATCTTGTCCTGAATGGTTAGAGAGAAGCTCCAACAGAAGCATTTAGTAAAAACACAAAAAACCTAATTTTAGAATTGAGAAAGACCGGTTACATTTTTGCCTTACTCAGTAATCTATTTCACATGAACCGAGTGGAAAGTTTTGTTCTGGTTCTATCAAAAGTGATGAAGTGCTTTGATGCTGGACTCATCTTCACAATTCCTGCTTCCTCATCTATCATTTCTGTAAGCAGCACTATAATTAGTTATGGCATACTAATGTCCTCAACCACAAAGTGGGAATTAATATCTGAGATGCATGTGTCTGAAGAGCAAATGAATAAAGCATATGCAAGTCTTATTAAGGGTTGCTTTGTTTTCTGTCACACTTCAGTTGCCTGGCTTAAGGAATTAAAATACATAAATTACAAATGTATTTCTGATCATAGTTGTCATAGTGATGAGGCCATGGTAAATGCTTAATAAATATCTGTTGAATGAGTAGGTGAAATAAGCATCAAATCATTGCGTTTTCTAACTGGAATTGTAATACTCGTAGAATTCCGATATAAAGTCATCTTTCTTAAAACAAAACCAAAACCAAAAAAACAACCCTCAAAGTAGCCCTGAATCCATCACCCAGAAAAACCCTTGTTTTTGTAATGAACCCTGAGAGAGCAATTATCTCCCTTGTTTCCATTATGAAAAGTTGCTGGCAAATGCATCTCTTGAGAAATTTTTTACAAATTTACTTTCAGAGCAGTATACTAAATTTTCTAAGATCAATAACACTAGGAATCTTGTGAAGACTGCAACATGGAGTAAACTTGTGGCTAACTTCCCCAACAATTAACTTATCTGCCCTCTACAGGACATACAGGGTGTGTAGGAGGTGGTCGTGGGGGGACTTACTGGTGGTAGTTGTTGGCAGAAGGGTGTTGACTTACTCCTGCCAGTGAAAACAAGCGATTATCTTATTTTCTGAGCAATGACAACTCCTTTATATACTGTCAGGAGCAGTATATAAAGAACTAAAAAGAATAAAATAGATAAATTTCACTTATGAATGCCGAAAGTAGTCTTTAGGGAATGGTTCACTTTCTTATCATTAAGAATTAGCATTAATAGATAATCTGACAAATTCCATATTGAATTTTCTTGGAATCTCATATTATCTTCCTCTAGAGGCAAAAGGATTAGAGTAGATGATGTAAAGTTTTGAGAAGAAAGGCTGTTTTCCAGGGTCAACCAACTGTAGGTGTCTCAATGATTTTTCCATTCCAGTCACCCTGGCCTTCAGCTCTTACACTTTGATGCTCTTTTCTGCCACGGGGACTTTGCACATGCTTTTATTAGAATATTCTCCCTGCTCCCTTTACCTAGTTTACTGCTACTCTTCAGATCTTTTAGGAAAGCCTTTTTAAATGCCTAAATGTTCCTCTTCTTATCATAGTTTATTTTATATTTGTGATATTAATTGATTCATGTCTGACTTGTCATTAGATTGTTTGCTCCACAAGGGCAGGATTGATGTCTGTTTAGACTTCACATTGTATCCCCAGTATAGTACTTGAACTGAGTTCTCTATAACTGAGAGAAGGAAATGATTAATTCTGTCTGGAAGCCAATAAAAGATGAAATAAGTGTGAAGCACAATACAGACAGCATATCAGTTTCACCTGGTGGAATATAGTATGCCAGATAAGCAAGGTATTCCATTTGTGGGAACCACATAAGAAAAGGAATAGAAGCAAGTAAGTATATGATGTATTCAGAAGTCAGAACATGGATGTAGAGGAGGGAATGAGTAGAGATGAGCTTACGGGGTGGATTGGAACCAGATTGTTTAAAGCCTTGGGCTTGTTAAAGAGTTTGGATATTTTTTAGGCAGTGAGGAGCCATTTGAAGACTATTAAGCAGTAGAATAACACAATCCCATCTGTGTTTCTGATATAATTCTGGCAGCATTGTGCAAGGCAGTAGAACTAAAAATAGGTTTATAAGTAATGTGCTCATTGCTTTTCCCCTATTTGCACAGTAACCCAGTTTTTAGCCTTGACTTACTTATATCCTGTTTGTAGAAGAAAAATCCTTAAGCCTGAAGAAGCATCTTCTGATACTATCTTTTTTTTTTTTTTTTTTTTTTTTTTTTTTTGCGGTACGCTGGCCTCTTCCTGCCGCCTCTCCCGCCGTGGAGCACAGGCTCCGGACGCGCAGGCTCAGCAGCCACGGCCCACGGGCCCAGCCGCTCCACAGCATGTGGGGTCCTCCCGGAACGGGGTACGAACCCGTGTCCCCTACATCAGCAGACAGACTCTCAACCACTGCACCAGGGAAGCCCCCTGATACTATCTTAAGGAGAGTTTTGTTGTAAAGCGAAAGGGCAAAGTGGCCATCAGCCACTGTATCATGTCATGCACCATTAAGCATCCAATAATGAAATCACTTAACAAAAGTAATTAACTTAATTCACGGAACTGTAAAATTCAGTATTGTTTGAACATTCTCAGAAACTCACCTTTAGGAAATGTCGCAGAGAAATAGCCTAGAGAATTAATGTTCTACATCTTCCAACAAAGGTCCAGGTCAGAGGGAGAAATCGACCAATTCTAAGAGAGTGATCAGCAATATGCTAGAAATAACAGGCTATGGAAACCCATGATATATCTTGCCATTACTAGACCTCTTGATAAATGTCAACATTTAAGTGCCAGGGACATAGTTATTTTTACTGAGAACCTATTATGTGCCAGATGCTGTTCTGTTTTAACATGAGTAGCCCATGTAATCCTCATACTTATTTTTGTTTGTTTGTTTGCGGTACGCGGGCCTCTCACTGTTGTGGCCTCTCCTGTTGCGGAGCACAGGCTCCGGACGCGCAGGCTCAGTGGCCATGGCTCACGGGCCCAGCCGCTCCGCAGCATGTGGGATCTTCCCGGACCGGGGAACGAACCCGTGTCTCCTGCATCGGCAGGTGGACTCTCAACCACTGTGCCACCAGGGAAGCCCTAATCCTCATACTTTTGTGAGACACTATTATCAACTCTATTTTATATAGGAAAACATGGAGATACAATGAGGGTGAGTAATTTGTCCAATGTTTCATAGGTAATAAGTGACAGAGATGGATTCAAACCAGGGAGCCTCACTCCAAGGCCGAGCACTTCATAATTATCATCCAGAGCTGCACTCAGCTTTGGAAAGTCTCCTCTGTCCTCTTATAGTCACACCTTTACTCATCCTTTATTCCTTCCAGCTAAAGAGAAAAACATTGATTTAACCAGATTCATGTTTCACTGGTTTTCACATAAAATCACATGAATTTTGCCTGGTAAGGTTTATAAACATCTGATTTTGTTGGTGATCATTAAAAAAACCAACTGGCTTGGGACTTCCCTGGCAGTCCAGTGGTTAGGACTCTGTGCTTCCAATGCAGTGGGTGCGGGTTCCATCCCTGGTTGGGGAACTAAGATCCCACGTGCAATGGGGAGTGGCCAAAAAGTGAAAAAACAATTGGCTCAGTCTGGTCCTGGTTCAGGAGGTAAGAAGTACTGGAAACACAGGCTATTGGAAATTCTGACTCTCAAGATGTCTGCAGGGACCCACAGCTCTAACCCAGAACCGAAACTTTTCCACCTCCTGGGTGTTGTCTTAGAGTTAATTATATCATTCTTTAAAAAACGTTTTTTGGGGGAAGAGTACAGTTAAGTTATTTTTTCCTAGTGCTCTATTCCTAGAAATCATGCTGTAAAATAAAGACACAAATAAATCTGCATTTCCTTGTGCTTTGCTTTAACATGTCACTCATCTGACAAAAGCTCTATAATAACAGATATGTCTGGACTGGGTTTTATGCAATATTCTTTCTTGGTGTTGTATCTGAAAGTATGCTCACAGAGATCCTGACAACTCTTGGTGGCTTTGATATGGTAATGTTCAGAATTTTTGTAACAAAGGAAAAAAAATGTTTAGAGTACTAAGTGGCATGAGCTATTTTGATAGAGCCCATGTAAGTTTGATAATGAGAATATTTGGAATAATTATTAATATGTTACTATATTAATAATATTATTAATTCCAAAACTCTTGGTTATATGATGATACCCTCTTGATCATGACAGCCTCCTGATTTTATGCATGCCTTAGTTTCCTAAAATAACTATAGTCTAAAGAAATCAATAGGAGCTATTAGGATACACTCTATTTTTATGTTATAGACACCTAGGACCTCAGGGCTAATGTAGGTCAACTCCCTACCCCTACCTGGCCACTATTCCCCTTCACTCTCATCCCCTACAATCAGGGGGACAGCTAATTCACAGTTTGTGAACTCAAATGCCTTAGACATCAGACCATGATATAATGAGTATGATATTTATAAATGAGTAAAGCAGGCCTGAGATCCCACTCTCCTCTGAACCAGCAGTACTCAATTCTACCTATTGTTTTTCTACTTTTGGTAGAGACATGGGTACAGGACAAAGTGAAGAAAACCACAGTGTAATTAAGGTGCTAAATGGCACTTGACATTTTGCCCTTAGATAGGGATGACTAACCTCCACGGTGGAATATTGGGCTCCACGCTGCCCTCTGCTGGCCCTCCTTCTCTCAGCCAAGCCTACTGTTTAGGGGTTTATTTCCTCATTCTTGGCACCAAATTCTGTATCAGTTTGATTTGCAATAGAAAACAGAATTTGTAATAGAAATGACAAATTTGTAACAGAAAACAGAATTAAACTGGCTTAAATAAGAAAGTGGTGACATGGTTTAAAAACTAGAGGTCGCATTCCAGAAGTTGAAAGTGTTCGGGTGGGGTTTGATCAGGGCTCTGTGTGTCTCTGTGTTTTGTTTGACTCTGTCCTTCTTCGTGTGTTGACTACATCCCTATGCTGACTTCTCTTAGGTACTCAAATGGCTGCAGCAGCTTCAGGGATCACATCAGTATATACCATATTGTCCAGGACAAGAAAGACTTTTACCTCAGCCATCAAACAGAAGTCCTGTACCGTCACTCATGAGACTGGTCACTGTGGCCACGAGGACTAGATTATACGTGTGACACTTTGGGCCCATCCCTGGAGCTGCAGCCTTGGCCAGTCACACTAAACTATGTCTGCTACTTACTTGGGAAAGAGTGAAAGGATGCAGAGGAGCTCTAGGCTTCAAGGTTCTCCCAGATCACCACCCAGGGAGAAGAGAAACAGTCCCTCAGGGTCCATATACCTTGACTGTACTTGGGGATTTGGTCTTGTCTGACCCCCTTTGGCTCTTGGACCAACCACAGTTTGGAAAACCATTCTTGGTAAGGTTTGGGTCACATACTCACTTATGTGGCCAAATGTCAGGAAAGGCCCTGTAATTGACACTTCCTTCCATATCAGATGAATCAGGGAGATCATTTCCCCAGTGGAAGGAGGGCAGCCAATGGGTAGAAACAACAGATGCTCACTCTACCTGATATTCATGTTTTGTGCTCTTCAATAAGGAGCTGACATCTCCCAGAGGTGATACCACATACCCAGGCATTATTAAGGACAGAATCATAATATGCACTAGTATATTTTTAAAACACTATGAGAACAATGCATGGAATTTATGTCTCAGTGTTTCTAACAATTTACACTGTGGATATACTATAGACTGCAGGCTTACTGAGCACAGCTTGTGAATCATTCTATGGTGCACATATTCCTTAACATATTCCAAATTTTAGTTCTTAGCACAATGTTCCACCCCACCCTTTTCCCCCCTGCAGCATACAAACAAAGAGCTCATCAGAGAATCAAGAGACAGAAACTGGCCTCTCATTTTAATTCATTTACTCTTAAGAATTTCTCTTTGCCTGGAAGGAAGGGTGAACATCATGCAGGCTCTGGCCACTGGTTCATGTTAACTCACCCTCAGAGATCCTTACTGAGTGGTTTTTGAAAAGCACCCCCAGGTAATCTTGATAATTAGCTATTTTTGGAAGCCTCTGTAAAAGGATGCTCTGTGTTCTCCCCACCAAGATATTTACAGCCCGGTGCACAGAGGATGTAGTGCTGGCCTCCTCAGCATGGAAAGTCAATGAGCCTTTTATGGAAGACACTTAGAAAAATTCTCTTTGATGGGGGCCTGCATTTTCTAGCATCACCATGTGACCATATCTGCTTCCAATGGAAATGGGAGCCACTAGCTGACTGTAGAGCTGGTCGCTCCTTCTCTAGCCAGGTTTACCCACATCTGTGTCCCCTTCCAAGACTCGGATTAGACCCATGTCAAGGAGGTACACATGAGGCTTTGGCAAAGTTCCTACCTAAACCTCCCTCTTTGTTTAGGGGTCTTGCTCTTTTGTTTTTTTTTTTTTTGTTTTTGCGGTATGCGGGCCTCTCACTGTTGTGGCCTCTCCCGTTGCAGGGCACAGGCTTTGGACGCGCAGGCTCAGCAGCCATGGCTCACGGGCCCAGCCGCTCCGTGGCATGTGGGATCTTCCCGGACTGGTGCACGAACCCGTGTCCCCTGCATCGGCAGGTGGACCCTCAACCACTGCGTCACCAGGGAGGCCCTGATTTGCTTTTTATGTTTCTAAAAAACAGAAGCCTACTCTTCCCCTCCATGACACAGCTGATATAACTGAGTGATGGGATGTCATCGTGTGGCCATAGTTTCTGTCCCATGGAAAGTAATAAAAGAGGTCAGAGCAACTCCCATCTTCTCACCTGGAACACTGTCTAGGTAGGTTTGTGTTCATATAAATTTAGCTGCAATGGGCTTCCCTGGTGGCGCAGTGTTGAGAGTCTGCCTGCCGATGCAAGGGACACGGGTTTGTGCCCTGGTCCGGGAAGATCCCACATGCCGCGGAGCGGCTGGGCCCGTGAGCCATGGCCGCTGAGCCTGCGCGTCTGGAGCCTGTGCTCTGCAACGGGAGAGGCCACAACAGTGAGAGGCCTGCGTACCGCAAAAAAAAAAAAAAAAAAAAAAAATTTAGCTGCAAGTTGTGGGCAACTCCTCTGCCCTGTGATCCCAACAACTGAGTGATGAGACCAGTTCTAAAGCTCGGGACTCTAGATAGTTGAAAGAATCCCACCTTCAGGAGAAGGGGAGGCAGAGGTAGGAGGAGTGGCGTCTAGGTCAGCACTGCCCAATGGTGATACAGTGCAAGCCACAAATGTCCACCACGTAGGTAATTTTAAGTTTTCTAATCACCACATTAAAAGAGTAAACAAACAATATCTGGCTTTGGGTTTGATAAGGATTAAAGGGAAAGTGCAATCTTTTGACTGATCTCTTTCTTGATAACATGAAACTTTTGCTTCGCTTTAATTAAATAAAGAAAAATCAATCACAAAAGGTCTGGTCTGGAGAAAGGAGTTTGACGGATGCTAAGACAGAGCTCTGGTACTTCCTCCTGGATCACAGAGCAAAACTGTAGACGGGAACAGACCATATGTTCCCATAGCTTGCAGTGGGGGCCACTGTAGAATGATTTACTGATGAATTGGAAGTGTAAGGGGAAGAGATAAATTACACAGATTTGAAAGTTAAGGCTTACAAAGCTTTGTCTTATAAAACTGTCTGAGCTGTAGGAAGTTAGATAATATTTAGAATACTGTGTATTTGTATTATTAGGGCATGGTCAGATAAAAATACTTGTTTTCAACTCTAAGTGTCATTGAAGGTTATTTTTTAAGGATTTAAATCTACACATACAAGGAAGAGCAGACTCCCTGCACAGTTAAGAGGAAAAATAACAATCTCTGTGCTGTGATAATATTATTCCTGTCACGCATGTTTTGGTGGTATTGAATGTCTAGGTTTGTACAAATTAGAATTCTCAACAAAGATTTGCATGAATTCCATAGCCAAACTTAATTAAAACTGAAATATTGAGCTTGATACTGATTCAAACATCTAGAAATTGCCTAAACTTAGTTTAGCAGTGATGGCTATATTTTCAAGTGTCACTGAAAGTGAACGTAAACAATGTACTTCTACGTTCCTGAAAGGAGAGCTGGCAAAAAATATTATGTGTTTCCTAAATTAACCAAAAATTCCCGAAAGCTATCTGCCTGTTCAGGGAGAACATGCAAATGGACAAGTTTCAAGATACTGACTAAAGGTACTATGGGATGAAAGAAAAATAAATACTGAGCCTAAACATGATTACTTTTCTAACACTCTTTTGGTTGTTGTATCATAGGAATACATAGTCTGGGAGATTTCGAGGGATCATAAATCTGTAAGAAATAACAAAGTTAAACAAATGGTACATCATTACTTTGTGTTTTCCCAGTGTTCAATGATTAGAGTGCTAGCTGATGTGAATGGCATTTTTCTTTAAATAAATGCCCATATGCTACCAGAACAACATCATTTTTTGATAGATATAATTCAACTGCTTGGTTCATAAACAGGTGCAGACACTCCGAGACACCCTTCCATTTCTTCCCTTTCCTTCGCCAAGACCTAGATTTGCAATGCTTTAGGTATTAGTGATCACAGAGTAGATGCTCCTTTCTTATTTCCATCCTAAGCTCTGGTATAGATTGGTAAGTATATAATATATAGCTCTTGCTTTTATTAAATGGAAAATATTTCAGTTATTCTTCTCACTCAGAATATTTATTGAGCACCTACTCTGGGTCAGGAACCATGCTGGGTGCTGGAGGATACAAAGATGAATAAGATGAAACCCTACACTTGAGAAGCTCACAGTCTAGTTGAGGGTAAAACACAGATGTGTCATAATTACAATGGGATATGAAAAGTGTAATAGCAAAGGACTTTGGAAATATTTCATACCCGTCAACACCAACATCATATTTCTTCATTAGTCCATTCTAAAGCCCCATTGTGCATTAATTTGTACAAGTTAATAAGTGAAAAAAGAAAGTGGTCACTATAGGAGTTTGTACCCAGATGGGAAGAGGACTAATTGGGGGGCATCAGGCAATACATAATGGAGCAAGTTTAGAAGGGGTGATAATGTGAACAGCTCTGGGCAGCCACGGAGTGTTTTTATTTATTTTAATGTAATTTATTTTTTAGAGCAGTTTTAGGTTCACTGCAATATTGAGCGGAAGGTACAGAGGTTTCCCATATACTCGCTGACCCCCCTACATGCACAGCCTCCCTCACGATTAACATCCCTCACCGGAGTGGTACATTTGTTACAACTGATGAACCTATCTTGACACACCATGATCACTCAAAGTCTTAGTTTATTTTAGGTTTTGATCTTGGCATTGTACATCAAATAGTGTTTTAAGAGAGCTAAGAATTAGGGGGGATAACCAGGCAGGGCGTTGAACAGAAACAAGGAGGTGTCTGTTTCATAACATTTACTAAGATTGGCCCTGACTTGGTCCTTTTGTGTTATTTTCTTCCCACCTGCTCCTCAAGCATTAAGGAAAGCTTCATTAGAGTCAGGGAACAGGTCTTGAAGAGAGCAGTGAGTGGAGTGGCTGACCACTCATTAATATGCATGGTCCAGTGCAATGATGAATATGCTGACTTGGGGTCTTTTAAGTTGACTAAGAACAAGTGGAGCCAGGGCACAGCTCATTACTCTAAAAATTGATCATTAAAGGAAAAGAATTAAGTATGCATCTTGGATTACTGGTATAAACTATTTTTCAGGGTAATCAAATGGATGAGGGAAAGGTTTCCCATTCAGAATTTCAGCAAATATATGCAGAAGGAATAATAGAATTGGAAAAAGTTATCATTTTTCAAGTTCTCATGAAATAACTGATGCAGATAAGATCGTCAACAGATGGTAAAACCATTAGATGAAGTGTTGATGGGGAACAGACCTCTCTGATCAATCTAGCCTCACTAAAAGTGAGAAAACCAGCCAGGGGTGCCTCCTGTTATGATGCAGGATGAACACATGGTACCACTTTATGAGGTATGTGTGTCAAAAAATCAAGCATGAGGCTAACTAACATTACTTAGGTTATTGAATTAGGAATCTAACTTTCAGCTCATAGAAAACACTGAGGATAGAACACTGAGGATATGCAACATCTGGTGAACATCTGGTGAAGGTCATGAAGGGTATGGTATCTTTTCTATATTAACTGGTCCAGTTTCAAGTTCAAATAGACTTTTCCCAAGGTATGAAACATTTTGAGTAACCTGACTTTAGAAAATCTGTTAGTTGTGGTGGTACACTACAGTAAATTCCAAATTTTACAAACTGAAAAATTTGAAAGATTTGTAGGCAGATTCTTTGGCTGATGGAGGAAACCTTGGAGGTTCTGCTCATAAACTGACTTTTTGGATTCCTGGTTTCTGGTCATAATCAGTGTAAGGATGAGGAAGAAACGTGATGCATATGTTGAGGAGTAAATTGGTTATCCCATCCAGTTGGGCAGATTAGTTTCCTGTCAATGTGCTAACCTAATATTTCTGATGAAATTTCAGCAAGTAAAATAAAGAGATGGACTGCTTAAAAATGACCTGCACTCCCCCCGCCCCCAAATAAGTTAAAACAAGTATTCAAACTTAACAGTTGATCTTGACACTGGAGCAATGGTCCAATGGGGTCTGTCAATATGTTTCAGCTACAGTGATGGAGAAATACCAGTAGCTTAGACAAAATAAGGTCTATTTCTTTCTTAGAAATAAGGAGTCTGGAGTTAGGCAACTCAGGGCTGTTACAGCAGCTCCACCGTCATCAACATCCTGGTCTTTTTACTTTTTGCCCCATGTTGGTTTGTAACCTCATGGGTTCCCTGGGTGAAATTCCAAACTGATCCTGTACAGGTAGGGCAAGGAGAGACTAAAGAAAGAGGCAGAACACTCCAGCTTGGTAGGTGGCAGGTTTAATAATCAAGGGGATTTACATGCGAGGCTTATCTTGGGTGGCTGCAAGATGAGTAGATCTCTGCTCCTGTCTGTCAGTTTATATAGATGTCTTAGTAACAGGGTTCAGTCATGTACACAGTCTAGATGGCCTCAACAATACATTGCTCTCTCAGGGCTGCACCCTTGAAGTGGATCCTAGAGTGGGAATGGTGGGCAGAACGTATATTCCAAGGACAGGGGTGGGGGTGAAGAGCTTTGATTGCCCAGGCCAGCTCGTGGGTCAAACAGTGGTCGTTGTCCTTCTGATGACCTTCTCCAACACTCCATCATCCTAGCTGCATCTCTCTCTGTTCTATCTGTGATCCAGCCAGCTGGAAGGAAGAAGGGAGAAAGGACAAATGTTCCTCCGCCCTGCTGTGTCAATTCCCTGTAAGCATCCTTCCTAGAAATTCCATGTAGGAATTCCATTCACATTGCACTGACCACTGGGTGACATGGCCATTTAGATGCAAGGAAGGCTGGAACTGCAGCCTTTTAGGTGGGTGCATTGCTGAACTAAATAAAACTGGAGTTCTGATGCTAAGAAGGAAGGGCCACATGGATTGAGGGATCTCTGTCAATGAAGACAGGCAGACATTTAAGAGAAAATTAAAATCACTGTTCAAATAATTTCATTTCTGCAAAATGCTATGAAGTAGAACATTCTATGGAAGACCTAATTTTGTAACATATTTTGTGTTATTTTTAACAGTATGCCAGATTGCATGATGAAAAGAGTGTAAATCTGTTACATGTTTTTGGGGAAAGACCATTGGCCCTTGTTAGTGTGTCTAATTTTATATGTGTGTTATATCCCTTTTGATGACTTCATGGTCCGTTATTTTGCTACAGGCTTTTGTGTGATTTACTGAAAAGTGTGTTGAGTTCCCCATTAACTTCACCATTTTTTCTTTTCTCATCCTGCCTCCATGTATGGCCTATTAGGCCAGAACAATGACATTTCCAAATCAGAGGTTGCTTAATAGTTGAGTAGCACCGTCATTCTTTCTTGTCTAAGAAATCATAATGGAGGTTGGCAACCTAGCAGTGGTAGAGTCTGCAGCTTGATTTATTTTGCATCCATTTCTGTCATAGGTCAATTCTCTGGGGAAAGTGCATGTGCAGGAGGAAGTCTGTGTAGACTTTCAGTCTTTGAAATCTCAGGAATACAGGCTTCCCTAACCATATTCTGCAAAATTCCATTCACGATTGAGATAGCTCAGGATTTTAAGTTATCCAAGAGGGCTTCTGTAAGAATACATTCCTAGGGAACGGAACTATGCAGAGCTCTCTTGCTCCCAAATGCTCCGTATCACAGCAATATATTTTGTAAAGTTTGATTTATTATGTCAAAAGCTGTGTTATTCTTCTAAGCTGATCTCTTTTTTAATTCATATATCATGGCTTTATTTGAAAGAACGAACTGACTTTATAAACATGGGTAATGAAATACCGTCTACATACCACATTGCGATGAGTAAAACGTAGGCTTTGCAGTGTGAAGACTAGAGAGACTAAGTCTGCCCCCTTCAGGCTTTGTGATCCTTGGCCACTATAACTTCTCGGAGCCCCAGTTTGCCCCTTGTTTACTTCTAACTAGATTCTAGTTTGATGGCCAGACGTTACTATGTGCCAATCACCATCACAGGCACTGGGAGACGGCTGTGAACAAGATAAAGGCAGTTGTGGCCTTATAAAAGTTGAAGCTGAGGTTGCAGATCCCATTGCTTTCATAGGTTGCAGTTGCCTGAAGAGGAGGGAAGTAAAACAATCAAGGAGAAATGGGGATTGCTGTTGAATTTGAGGCTCTAGCTCATCAAAAGGTATTTAGATTTAAAAAAATTTGAAACACTAGATAGTCCTAATTACACACCTGCTATAGGGAGATTTTTTAGCAGTCTACTTTATAGCCCCAAATTAAGTATAGTGGAATATAAGCAATGTCGATACAATCACAGGTAACTTCTCTGCCTGGGTACTCTTCCCTAGAGGTTAAGAGCAGGGTTATGGAGACCACAACATATGTTTGGATCCCAACTTTTCCATTTGTCCAGCCATGGTCACTTGCCCAATTGAATGACTTTGGGACTCTGGGCAAATTACTTTATCTCCATGTGTCTCAGTTTTCTTTTCTTCAAAATAAGAAAAATAATAGATTTAGTGACCTTGCAGTTAACTGGGTTATGCATGTAACTAATGCATGTAAAACAGAACATGCCTGGCACATAATATGCACTCAACGAATATTAGCTCTTATTATGTAAGTGCATAGAAAAAGGACTCCCTAAGAAAGCTTTAAAGGGTGAGTTAGAGTTGGAAACAGTGTGGGTAAAACACTGGCAGCTAGAGAGTGCCGGCTTTGTAACTATACCAGAAGGGGCAAGTTTGATGAGAATAGCTAGACATAAGTATAAATGGATTATTGAGACATTTCTACTCTTTGGTGGGGTAATGCTATGATGGTTAATTTTATGTGTTAACTTGGCTGGGCCATGGTGTCCAGATATGTGATCAAACATTATTCTACCCATAGGTTCTTCAGAACCATTTTTTTTTTTTTAGATTCCATATATATATGTATATGTATAGCTGATTCACTTTGTTATACAGCAGAAACTAACACACCACTGTAAAGCAATTATACTTCTATAAAGTTGTTAAAAATTATTCTAGATGTTTCTGTGCGGGGTTTTTAGATACTATTTAAATTGAAATCAATAGACTTTGAAAAAAGCAGATTGCCTTCCATAATGTGGGTGGGCTTCATCCAATCAGTTGAAGGCTTACATATTGATAGAACAAAAAACTGACCTTCCTCAAGAAAGAGAATTCTCCAGCAGTCTGCCTTCAGATTTCATCTGCAACTGGCTTTTCCTGGTTCTACAGTAAACTGCCTTTGGACTGAAACTGCAACTCTTTCTTGAGCCTCCAGCCTGCCAGCCTGCCAGCCTCCTGCATCAGATTTTAGATTTGTCAAGCCTTCTCAATCACATGAGCCAATTCCTTAAAACATCTCTCTCTCTCTCTCTCCCTCTCTCCCTCTCCACACACACACACACACACAAACACACACACACACACACACACATCCTATTGGTTCTGTTTCTCTGAGGACCCTAAGACAAACACTTTGGTTGGCAAGATAATGGCCCCCCAAAGATGTCCACATCCCAATCTCCAGAATATGTTACATTACATGGCAAAGGAGATTTAAAGTTGTGGATGGAATTAAGGTTGCTAGCTGGCTGACCTTAAAATAGGGGGCTGTGATATTGTGATTTTAAATAAGAGATATATATTTGGTCTTAATCCCCACCTCTGGCACAGAGCTCCTAAAACTGTTGGAATTTCCTAAATGATAAGAGTGATAAAGGTGGCTCGATATTTATAACAAACCCCTTTCAACCACTACTGGGATTGTTAATGAAGTGACTTTTGGAAAGCATCTAAGGATGGGATGTGATTAGAGAGTGCAACCCCACCTCTGGGTAGGGAAGAGGGGCAGAGATTGAATCAGTTGCCAATGGCCAATGATTTAATCAATCATTCCTATGCAATAAAGCCTCTGGAAGAAACACAGAGGAGGGTGTTTGGAAAGCTTCCAGGTTGGTGTGAAAATTTGGGGGGAGTGACACCCTTGAGAGTGTGGAAGCTCTGTGCCCCTTCCCACATACATCTATCTGACTATTCCTGGGTTGTATCCTTTTATGACAAACTTGTGATCTAGTAAGTGAAATGTTTCTCTGAGTTCTGTGGCCACTCCGGCAAATCAGTCTAACCCAAGGAGAGGGTTGCTGGAACCTCCAATCCATAGCCTGTCAGCCAGAAGCACAGGGGACAGCCTGGACTGCAATTGGCATCTGAAGTGGGGAGAAAGGCAGTCTGGTAGGACTGATGCTACTCCCGTTAGATAGTGTCAGAATTGAGTTGAACTGAGGATAGTCAGCTGGTGTTGGAGAATTGCTTGGTGGTGTGGAAAATATACACACACTGGAATTGTCAGAATTGGAAGGGCTTAAGCTGGATTATCAGGATGGGCCCAGTATAATCACAGGGGTCCTTAAGAGTAGAAGAGGGGCATAGTTGAGTTCAGAGTCAGAGGGAGATATGAACAGAGATGCAAACCAAGCAGCGACTTTTCATGAGGAATGGAGGGCGGGCGTGGTCAGCTCTCCCACCCTTTTCTCTCCTCCTCTTCCCACTCCTTGCCCTCTGGTGTTGGGGTAGGAAAATGATTGGCAGAGGCTGAGATCTCCTTACTTGATGACTAGCCGGCCTTTCCTCTGTCTGATACTGACTGCCAATTGGACGTGTCTGTGGGACAAGCAGTGTCCAAAAATGTGTCTATATGTGGTTCCTGGGCCAATGGGAGATCTTGCTTGGGCTCTGAACTCTTCTTCCATACTCCCCAAGCCCCACAGTATGTGGTACATTCCATCGCCTCTTGCTCTTGGGTTTTACTTAACCAGCAATGAGACATCTTAGTGAAGTATGAGCAAGACTGCTCCAACCAGCCACCTTCCTTTTGGTCCACTTACCACCAAGAAAGAAGTGGATTCTTGCCCCGCACGAGGTGGAAATTTGCTCCAATATCAGCGGTATCAGTGGTTCCGGGGTTGAGCAACTGGACAGCTTTCAGACAAGAAAGGAGGAGGTTGTCATTAGGACTTGACTTACGGGGTGAAGACACCCCCATTCCTTGAGAGTTATTCTCTCGGGCCTCTCTTGGCTTTGGGGATGATAATAAATCCCTTTTACCCTCCTCAGAGTTAGCTTAGGGAAGGGATAGTCTTTTCACAGACATGACATTCCTCCAAAATGCAACCTTTCTCTTCCCTGAGACTTCTTATTATTTGGCTGTGGTGATAGTGGTGTTAGGGCTATGGGAAGAAATGGCAGTTTCTGGCAGCCCCAAGGGGAGCTGAAAGGCCTTAAAAATTGGCACTTCTCTGGGTCTCTAAACTTAGAATGCGGAGTAGTTAGTCCTTTGAGGTCTTAGAATTCCATGAAAATTGGGGGAAAAAATCTCACTGGGCATTTGACACCATCCTTTATTATAGGCTAGAAAGGTGGTGTGGAGTCAGAGCTCTTTGGGTCTCCCAGTTCAGCCAAGGTGGGTGAAAGGAAGGGTCGGCCTTGTAGGCCATATTAAGGAGATGGGACTTTTTCTTAAGAGCAATAAAAAATCATTAAAGGATTTTAAACAGGGGAGTGGTTTAATCTAGTGGTAGGATAATCTTTTAAGATTTTTTTCCCCACTCCCTTTATTTTCTCCTTTCTTTATTTAATTCTGATAGCCAGATCCTTTTTATCTTATCCTCTCAGGACTTTTGCTGAGGATGGAAGGTGGACAAAGAATTTTAATTACGAGATGCATTTCTAGGTTTTAAAGAAGCTAAGCTCGCAGAAGAAACAACACCTGTTTTGAGTGGGGAGAGGGGAGAGGGAGCCTTTGAGGGTATTGAGGGAGAAAATAATTTCACCAAGTTTGAGAAGGTCCTGCAGTTAGAGGGTTCTGGAAGTAGCAGGACCATACCTGTGTTCCTGACCTTACTGAGAGATGATGTGTGGATCTGCCTTGGTGGTGAGTGGATGAGAGAGGTTCTAGGGGAGGTTGGCTAAGCACGGAGGCTCCCAGCCCCGCCCCAGGGCACAGGAACAGTAGTTCCTCAGACTCTGAGTGACAGGAAGGCTTGGGCCCTCTGCATTTCAGCAGTGAGCCTTGTTGGTTGAAGAACAAAGAAGTTTTCAGTCCTGCAGGGACTGTGTCTGAACTAAAGGAAGGAGGATCCACATTCATGACATTGGATTTCTTCAAAATATGTCTGACTATGGGCTCAGAATGTAATTTAAACATGATTGATTTAAAGAAACATGATATTTCCTGTCCATCTGAGTTTATGGTTATAAATTTGAAACCGTGCAACTCAGATTGGGACTTGAACCCTCTTCTTTTTTTTATTTTTTTTTTATTTTTTTTTTATTTTTTTGTGGTACGCGGGCCTCTCACTGCTGTGGCCTTTCCCGTTGTGAAGCACAGGCTCTGGACGCGCAGGCTCAGCGGCCATGGTTCACGGGCCCAGCCGCTCCGCGGCATGTGGGATCTTCCCAGACCGGGGCACGAACCCGTGTCCCCTGCATCGGCAGGCAGACTCTCAACCACTGTGCCACCAGGGAAGCCCTGAACCCTCTTCTTTTAACTAAGATCACACACCTGGTGTCAGGACTTAATGAAGCTCAGGTTCTTGATGTCTCATCTCAGAAAGAATTCAGTGAGAGACAAAGTGATAGGTAAGAAGTGGATTTATTTAGAGAGAAGCACATTCCACAGACAGAGAGTGAGCCATCTCAGAAGGCGAGAGCGGCCCCATTGTATGGGATTGTTGGTTTTTATAGGGGTGGGTAACTTCATAGGCTAATTAGTGGGAGGAGTATTCCAGCTATTTTGGGGAAGGGGTGGGGATTTCCAGAAATTGGACCATCACCCACTTTTTGACCTTTTGGAACTGTCATGGTGCCTGTGGGTGTGTCATTTAGCTTGCTGATGTGTTACATTGAGCATATGCTGAGGCTCAAGATCTAGTGGAAGTCCACTCGTCCGCCATCTTGGGCCTAATCGGTTCTAATCAGTTTTCCTTGTGTCCTAGGGCTATCTCATTCTTTTAAAGGTTGTGCCCTGCCCCCTTCCCTCCTGTTTCAAATTCATATGATTAATGGTCAGATGTACATTTTTTTTTTTTTTTTTTTTTTTCCTTGCGTTATGCGGGCCTCTCACTGTTGCGGCCTCCCCCATTTGCGGAGCACAGGCTCCGGACGCGCAGGCCCAGCGGCCATGGCTCACGGGCCCAGCCGCTCCGCAGCATGTGGGATCTTCCCGAAACGGGGCACGAACCCGCGTCTCCTGCATCGGCAGGCGGACTCTCAAGCACTGCGCCACCAGGGAAGCCCAGATGTACATTTTTGAAAGAGAATTTTGACTACAATGTGGGTTCTGGAAGGCAAGATGAGATAAGGGAATCCTAAGAGATAATCCTGTTCTGGTCAGAATCTATTCACGTTTTCAAGTTTTATTACTATACACTCAGCATTGACGACAAGAATATACACTTGTATGTCAACTAATGTTTTCAATTCTGTGTTCTTATTTTGATAATATTAGTATTGATAATATTAGTGTTGGAGCCTGCCCTAGACTATAACTTTATCAACTTACTAACAAAATATTTTTGTGTGAAGTGAACCTTTTTACATTGATTATGTCTTCTTCTATTTGATGGTTTAAAACATTGTGAAGAAAAATGTTCCAACACATTCAGGAAATCAGATGGTTAAACAGTTTTTGAAAGAAGAATCTTTCATCAGGTAAGAGTGGCTTGGGGGTGGCAAAAGGAAGGACATTACTTCACCTGCATTGGAGGGTTCTGAGTTAGTCACCAGACTTTGGGCAGAGTTAAATGGAAAGGGGTTAGAGCTCCTGGAGTCCTAAGAAAATATTAGGGGCGCAACAGTACTTTCTTCAAATATCATCAGATTAAATTTTGACCTAAAAAGCCAAGAGTAAGAAAAGATCTCAGGGCAGCTGACAGTGGAAAGAGTATATAGCAGGGCTCCCCAACCCCCAGGCCGCAGATCACTACTGGTCAGCGGCCTGCTAGGAACTGGGCGGCATAGCAGGAGGTGAGTGGCAGGCCAGCGAGCGAAGCTTCATCTGCCACTCCCAATTGCTCCCCATGGCTTGCGTTACCGTCTGAACCATCCCCCCCTCCCCCCACCATCCATGGAAAAATTATCTTCCATGAAACCAGTCCCTGGTGCCAAAAAGGTTGGGGACTGCTGGTATATATCACTTAGGATTCCTTCTATTACAAAAACAAAAAACCCACCAAGAGTGGCTTCAACAATAAAACATTTAATTATCTCACAAAATCAGAAGCCTGGAGGCAGGCAGGTCAGAGGAAATGTTTCATCTGCTCAGTGGTATCCACGTGGCCTGGGCTTTTCCATTCTCTCCCTCTGCCAGCTCCAGCCCGATAGACTTTTCGTCCTTAGGCATGTTGTCTGATGATTGCAAGGTGGTCTCAGCAATGAGGAAAGTCAGTTTTGTTCATTTTTCCTTTCTTTGATCCCAGTACCTAGTACAGTAGGTCTACATAACTTTAACACAAAGTAGCTGCTCACTAAATACTGTTTGGAGGAGTGCTTTTGTTGTTTCTAAAGAGAAAGTTATCTGCTGGTTTTGTAATTAACTTTGTAATAGAACTTTACAACTAGCTTTAATTACAGTTACCGCTTTCTGACAAATGACAATAGTGAGGTAGATACGGGAAAAGGGATTACCTAGCATGATGTAGGTAGTTAGCAGTAGAGGACTCAGCCAGGGTGGGGCAGGACACAGCATCTAAGCTTGTCTTCTCCCCTCTGAAAGTCCTGCTGTGAGTGTGAACAGACTCTCTGTGGAGGTGAGGTGGCCTGGCTTTTCTCTAGTCCCCTTCGAGTCTCGTGTTATGGCAGGAACTCTGGGCCTAATTTCCTTCAAGTCTCAGCCTTAAGTTCCAAAACGCTGGTTCCTGCAAATCACAAATCTTGGCTTGCAAGATCATTGCCGCTCTGTTCAAAGGAAGGAAGGCAACAGTGAAATACGGGAGGCTGGGAACCACGATGAGATCTGCACAGTTTAGCCAGTTAATTGGGATCTCCTAGAGCTAACCCGTGGCAGACTAACTGCATCCTAGACCCTGTAATCACTTAAATAAATGAAGAGATTCATAACTCAACAAACCAATGAATTAATCAAAATCCAGAAGAGTTGAAAATCTGCCCAACAGCTGTCCTGTCTTCTCTGACAGTGCTGTGTAGTCTGTTGCAATGGTTTGAGCTCTGATAGTGCTGTTGATGCTGGTTAGAGCACCACATTACACAGCCCAGAATTCTAGGAGGAAATTCCTATGGGGCCAAATCTGTTTCTAGGGAAAACATTTAGTTACTATAACCCATAGGAAATCAGCGACTCCCACCTCCCAGCCTGAAGAGTGTTTTGGGGATTGTTATGAAGACAGATCGAAAGCCAAGCTACTGTGAGTTTTCTTACTAGTGTTCATCCCAGCTGCTAACCAAGCAGAGAAAGACGTGTGATTGGAGGCTGCCCAGCCCCACTTGCTTTGTTTTTAACAAAGTTCTGACTTGCTTACTGTGGAGTCTCTGTTTTAGTTTCCCCCCCAATTTTTTCTGAAGCATTCAGGAGTGAAAGGGAAAAGTACTCTAATGAGATGAGTCTGCAGATGATAAAAACTTGGGAGGAATTAGGAATAGTTTAGGAGATGTTCTTGAAATGCAATTTGATCTTGATAAATGAAAGACATGGACTGAAATCAGCAAAAGGAAATTTAATAAAGTAGCTCACACAGGGAGAAATGAAAATATAGTATTCAACTGGGCAAAATCTAGCTTCAGTAATACTGCCAAGTAGGCTTTTGGGGATTCATCTATTAATGAAATGATTATGAAATCATGTGACTCTGTTAAAATGGCAATAGGTATATTGTTTTACATCAATGGGATTATCACTAACAACATTACTTCAGAAAGACCATTTCACCATACGTGAGACAATTAAGTAGCTCTTGTAATTGAAGCAAGAAGAATAGTAGATTTGGAAAATAGCCGCCAAACAACTCATGTTGGTGGACTGAATATTGTCTGATGTCCAGAAAAAGAGGTAAGAGAAAATATCAGAATTGAGGATGGCACAGCGTCTCTCTACTATCTACAGGATATGCCTTGAACTGCCTTATTTGCAGAGACAAAAGGACTTTTCTCTTTGGATTTTGCTTCTGTCTCTGCAACAGTCTCCTTTCCTCTGCCTCAGCTGTTGGGTTGGAGATACTGTGTAATCAATAGAAGTATTCTGTGACTATCTTAAGACTGTTGTAGAACTGATCAACTGAATTCTCCCCTCTACTCTCACCCTGGCCCTTGGACATCAGGTACACAGACCTAGATTAATCATAAATGTGATTCATAACATACTCCTAACATAGATCTATTTATGGCTACTTTTAGTATTCAGTTATTTTTATTTTTTTCAAGGTAGTAAATATCTGTAAACCCACCACTTGAAACACAAGCCAGGAAGTTGCATTAATCTCCATCTGAACCCCAGGCTTCACTCCAATGTCTCATCACCCTGCCTCCTTACCTGAGAGGACCATCACCTAAAATATCATGTTCATCATTTTTCCTTTTTTTCTCCACGTTTTACATAGTTTTATTGCACCTATTTAGAATTCTAAAAACTACATTTTTAACGTTATAAAGAGTATCATAGTACATGTCATTGTTTGGGATTTACTTTTGTTTACTTATATTGCTGAGATGATCCATATCATCGTGTGTTACCGAAGTTCATTCATTTCTACTGCTGTGTAATATTCCACTGTGTGGCTATACCATGTTGTAGTCACCTTTTCTCCTTTTGATGGATATTTGGGTTATTTCCAGGCTTCTGCTACTGTGGAATACTGTAATGAACATTCTAGTAGATTTACTCTGCTAGAGCAAAGAGTTTCTCCTGCATCATTCAAACACGTTCCAGTGTCTCTGTTGCTAAATTCACCTGTCAGTACCCTTGCTCCACATTCTCTTGCAACTGCTGTTAGACCTCTGTGGTCTCCTTTCCAGCCAAGACTCTTCTCAAAGTTGTATACACACTGTTTCTACTCCCTCAGTGTCTACTTTTCAACACAATCTCTTCTGGCTTCTGTGCCTACCACTCCACCCAAACTACTTTTGCTAGGGTTATGAATGACTTTAATCTTGCCAAATCCAGTGGACATTTCCCCACAATCTTATTAGAGCTGTTAACCATATTTGACCTGTTGAGCATTCCTTCCTGAAAATACTTTCTTCTTTTAGCTTCCATGTCACCACATTCTCCTGGATTTCCTTTCTGTCTGTAATTTGGTCCTTTCTCCTTCACTTACTACTAAAGATACATACTGGAATTCATCAGAGCTTAGATCTCTTCCTCTCCTCACTCTGTACTCTCCCATGGGGTGGGGCCCTATTGATGCCTCTTGTCTTAGCAAAATTTGCTAAGCCTCCCTTTTCATTCTCAAAAGTGTCCCAATCTGAGTGACAAAATATATGTTCTCCCTACCTCGATTCTAATGACGCCCAGTTGACCCTTGGCTTCTTATTTATCAAATCTTCTGCTATCATCTTTCTTGGGATATTTGACAGGCACTTTAAAGTTAATGTTTCTAAAACTAGACTTTTGCTTTTCCATCCAAAACTTATTTCTCCCCAGTCTCTATCTTAGAGACTTCCACTTACTTAATTGTTCAAGTTCTAAGCTCTAGAGACGTTGTTGTTCTTGTACCCTGCTCCTCAGCCCATCTGTCTCCAACCTGTCAATTCTCACCCCATTACTGTAGTCAAAGCCACTACCCCTCTTGCCTGGGAGCCGCAAAGGGCTCATAACTGACAATGGCTTCCACTCTTGCTGGCCTCTCTCACCCTCATCCATTCCCCTACTCTGATATTTTAAAAATATAAATCAGATCATGTCATTGCCTGCTTCAAACCTTTCATGACTTACCACTGTACTCAGAATAAAACCACACTGCTTTCTCTGACTTCAGAGGCTCAGCGTGCTCTCTTTCACCACTACTGATCTGGTCTCAGCCTGGGTCACTGTGCTCCTCATACAATCTCTGGGCTCTGCCACTGCAGCAGGTTCTTCCCTGTTCCAGTTCCTTGGCACATAGAAAGCCCCCCGTACCCAAGTCACTCCCACTGCCCAAGATGTCTTTCTTCTATAGATCTCACCTGAAGTATCATTTCTACTGGAACCTGGCATCACTTTGCATGCGTGTGTGTGCGGGTAGAATTAGAAATCACTTTGTTTCAATTCTGAAGTAATACATTTTACTTTTTTTAATTTAGAAAATAAAGTAAGCAAAAAAAAAAAAAAAATCACTCACAATCCCACAGCCCAAAGATAAATATAGTTAATGTTTTGGTGTGTATTTTTCCAGACCTTTCCTCTATCCACATAGCATATCAGTTGCTTAGATGGCCCCAAGTCCTGCAATTGGTGAAAGTCATTCTGTCCTGTACATTTCACATATAATTCACACCAGGACTACTCCTTCACATTGTAAAACTTATTATGCTTCTGAGTATCTCTAGGGATTCTCAGGTCGGGCAAATGTTCCTCCTGCTTACATCTTGCTTCAATTTCTGGCTTCCACTGCTGTCTTAATCTCCCTCGTGTCTAGTCTCTTGTGTAGACTCAAATATGGAAAACAACCTCTCATCCTTGATTCCGTGATTCTCCTTCCTGGGGTGGGGGGCATTGGGGAGCAGTAAGATGTTATAGAAGAGCACATGCTTAACATATCTCCACAATCAAAAATCCTATAGCTAGTTCAGCCTGAACATGCTTCCCTATCTGAGCGGGTAAGTGCCGGCTGCACTGCTGGCTGCTTCAGTCTCTGTCTCAACTCATGCCTCTCCTCACACAGTCCTCCAACTGCCCCAGATCTGGTGACTTTCCTTATAGGGAACAATTCAATGTTCTGTCTGTTTTGATGGTTCTTTACTGACCTTTTTCTGGAAGGTCTCAGTTTCCACTCCTAAGCCTATTCAGACATCTTTCCCAAACAATGGGTATTTTAGGCTGGTGAGGGACCTTGCCACTCCTCCAGTGGGCAGAAACAATTCTGATGAGCTATTGTTTTAAACAGCAGGATTTCCCCTGCTCTTCCTGGCACACTGAAATGCCTCCCTGCCCCCTTTCCCCACTCTAAATGGGATCATACAGTATATACTGGTCAGAAATCTGCCTTCTTTACTTAACAATAGATGGTGAATATCTTCTGTCTACTCTATCTGCACAGTGTAGACAGTGCGTAAAGCAGAGCATTTGATAAGCTATGGTGGACAGCATGCCCTGGAAGGTTGTTAGAAATGCATATTCTCAGGCTCCATGGCAAACCTAATCCATTCACGACTATATTTTGAACCCTAGGACATTCATGTGCACATAGAAGTCTGAGACACACTGTAGAACAACACTTATATGGCTTTAATAAGAACAAAATAGCATTTCTTATTTTTTCTTCATTGGAAAATCTATAAAAGACAATTCTGGACATTTATATGGCTATTTAATTTGTGCTTTGACACAACTAGCTTTACTTATTAAATATGACATCATTGCCAAAATGCAAAATGTTTTCCTAGAATGTGATGTCCTCAACAGCTTTCCTTTAACTCTCTAAAGGGAACTGTAGAGTCCGTGACTTTCACAGAAAATTCAAATAGCAACTTAGTGGTTTTTAAATCAATAGAAAATGATCTCTTACCTTTCCACATATTATAAAATTCTAAACAGTTTTTAAAGCAGTTTATAAATATCCATATTTAAGACTAAAGTCCCTTTTGCTTTTGATTCCTTGAGAACATAATTACTTGAGTATGAGCTCTTTAAAGAGGGACCACTATGACTCATAGTAAGGGTGGAATATACTTATAGGGTTAGGTCAGTGGAGGTGAAAATTCCCAATGCAATATACTTATTAGGTTAGGTCAATGGACCATTAGATATGGTCTAATTTGAAAACCCAAGTAAAAACAGGGGAAAAAAATTTCACTCTTGGTTCTCATGTTGCAGAAGATTATGTTGAAGCGAACTCCTTTTCGCTTGAAAACAAGTAAGCTAACTTCGCAACATTACTTATGACTTGTTTCATTTTAGAGCTTTTAGAAAACATTAATTTAATTAGAAAGCTACTTGTTGTGCTGGAATAGCCATATGAAAATCTTGGTTTTTAAAACACCTCCAGTGAAAAGTTATCTAGCACATTTTTCTATTCACAGCTGAAAAGTTTCAGTTTCCCAGCTGGCAAAAGCATTAAGTGTGTGTATGCTTCCAATTAGAAGCAAGATTTTCCCGATGCACGGTCCAAGGTTACACAGTGGTCCTCAGAGGATTTGTGGAGCCTGTTCCCTCTCTCTTCTCATTTTCTGCTGCTGTTATGTGGACGGTTTGCAGAACTTTGGCTGCTGAGCAAGATGTAAAAATTTCTGAACATTAATTTATTAGGAAGTAACAATTCAATCCGAACAAACAGAATGCTGCAGTTAACGATTTGTTTCCTTGGGAATAACTTTCAGGAAGCCAGAGAGTTAAAAACCAGAAGGGTATTGTTTAACAAATGGAAGCTATTTGTTCTCATGCCAGTGGGAATTGTTTTATAATGTTCCTTTCAGAACAGAACAGAAATAAGTAATACATTCTGAAATTTTTCACCGCGTAAAATACACAGTTACAAGTTTTCACAAGTTGTAAAGGGAGGAGAGAAAAGCCAAAGTAAAGACTAAAAAGTATTCCTAAATCAAACCTTCTTTTAGAACAAAGAAGTCACTCCTAAACAGGTCATGAGGATATTCAAATATTGTGCTTAGTATCAGAAAAAAATAGTCATTTCACACTTCGGCCTCAGTCTGCCAAACATACTCTTTTTATGTTATGGTATATCACATATCACTTTGAAATACAGCCCTGAAGTTGGGTGCGCAAGCTGCTTTCACATCTTTACAAGACGTCCAGGAACAGTTCTTACAGCAGAAATCAAAGGAACTTAACCTGACATTAAACAAGAAATATATCTGGAAAGAGATTAGCATATTTCCAAATGTTCAACACAGAGAAAGGACATTTTGCACAAATGATATTTAAGATGGCAGCAATTTATTTTTTTCCTGTATGTATATGACATGCAGGTTGAATAACAAGTCTACCCACTCATCCTGTGAAAACATTCATTGGATAAAACTCACAGAGACCAGTTAGTATTAATATTTATTGAAGTACAAAGAACCAAGTCTTTAAGAATATCCTAATGTCTGTCATGTAAAGTTTAAAATTGATATGACCTCTGTTTTTATCCAATATCTTTGTGATTTTAAAGTATTCTTTATATCAAAATGTAGGTGGACCCTGGTGGCGCAGTGGTTGAGAGTCTGCCTGCCGATTCAGGGGACATGGGTTCGTGCCCCGGTTCGGCAAGATCCCACGTGCCGCGGAGTGGCTGGGCCCGTGAGCCATGGCCGCTGAGCCTGCGCGTCCGGAGCCTGTGCTCCTTAACGGGAGAAGCCACAACAGTGAGAGGCCTGCGTACCGCAAAAAACAAAACAAAAACAAAACTGAGACCCTGCTTCCAATTCTTTTGAGTATATATACCCAGAAATGGAATTGCTGGGTCATATGATAATTCTGTTTTTAATTTTTTGATGTACTACCATACTATTTGCCACAGTAGTTGTACCAGCAATGCACAAGGGTTCCAATTTCTCCACATCCTTGTTAACACGTTATGTTGTTTTTTCGGTGTTTCTTTAAATTACATTTTTTTAAAAATGATAGCCATTCTAATGGTGGTGCAGAGTAATATTTTTAAAACAAAAATTAGATAATGTCTTCCTGCTTAAAACTCTCCATGGCTTTCGACTGCTCCCTACCATATTCAGCAGGCCTGAACATATCTGGCCCCTGCTTATTCTTCTAACCTCATCCTGTGCCTCCCCCTTGCCTTCCTAGGACACACAAAACCCTTCCCTCTCTCAAGAATTTTATATTGTTCTTGCCTCTGCCAGGACTGCCTACTCATCCACTTTGCGTAGATGGCTGCTTATTATTCTTTGGGCCTCTAACTCCATAAGGGTCCCCGACCATCATTTGCAAGGATGTCTCCCCTTTTTCTTTCCCCCAGCGCCTTGTTCTTTCCTTTCTAGCAGCTATCACCATCTGTAATGATTTCGTCTCTTTGCTTGTTTCCTCCCTGCTTTCAGTAGAATGTCAGTTCCGTGAAGGCAAAACCAGTGGCTTTCTTTACTGTTGCTTCCTCAGAGCCTAGTAGGCTCCTAAGAAGGGCTCAACAATGAGTTAATAATCAAATTGCAAAAAGGTCATGGAAATTCCTCATGTATTTGAAACTTTTTCCTTCTACAAATGAAACATATGTTCAGTTTCCCTGATGTGTCAAATCAAAAGCCTTCGGAGACTAAATTATTGTCTAAAATCTTGTAACATTTTCCTTTTCTTGAACATGTGTTTAATATGAACTAAATTACAGAGTTTAATATTTTTGTCACTACCCTCAAAACTGCTAAACAGCTTATAGCCAGATTGGCTGATTTCTAACAACTGGTGATTACAATCACTTCCATTTAAAAAAAAAAGTCTGGCTGATACATTTAAAAGGTAACAAATCCCAAATGCCATTTAATTTAAGCACTTTTGATTCATCAAGAAAAAAGAATGTTAGCTATAACTTTTATTTGAAATCATGCCTGTTTTGTTCCATTGTTATTCAGTAAATAAGAAAACACCAAGTAATTTGCCAAGACAGGTTTTAAAAGTAATTTGAAGGGTAGGTGGGAGGGAATTTGAGAGGATTTAATCTCTACTTACCATATTGCTCACCTTGAGTGGGAGATGAGAGGCACCAACATCAATTATAGGCTTTGTAAATTAAAGAAGAGTAAGTGCATTTCCTAGATTCACTGAGCAAAAAATGTTTCCTATATGGATAATTTTAGAACAATCTCTTTGCACATTTACAGGCTAGTGTCTGGGTATAGGTCGTCTTTATTCATTCTGCTCGGCATTTACTGTCTCCTTTGATCTGAAAACTTCTCCCTTCTCACCTTCACTGTATCTATTCTTGTCTTTTATGACTTCTTTTGACAGTCTGTCTAGCATCTATTGTTTTACCTTTTCTCACACAATTCCGTTTCCATTTTTTCTTTGTATCTCTTTTGTTATACGTACTATACCATAGAGACATCTTCACTCTTTCTAAATTAATGGTTTTCAAACTCTTATGTGCATCAGAATCACCTGGGAGACTTATTAAAAATAAATTGATGGACACCATCCACAGAATTTCTGATTTTGTAGCTGTAGAGGGAGGGGACCAAGAAAGTGCATTTCTAACAAATTCCCAGTTGACTCTGATGCTACTGGTATGGGGATCACAATTTGAGAAATAGTCTTCTATACCCTTACAACTCAAATTATATCTGAGGATCAGCATGGCAATCCTAAAAAGCTGCTTGGTGATGAAGCTACTGGTCTTTGGTCCATACTTTGAGTAGCAAAGATTTAGAACAGTGGTTCTCAAATTCTGAGACCCAGGCCAACAGCATTAGAATCACCTGAGGATTCATTAGAAATGTAATTTCTCAGGCTACATCTGAGAGCTACTAAACCATAATCTGCATTTTAACAAAATCCCCAGGTGATCACTAAGCACAATAAAGTCGATAAGCTCTGTTCTAAATCACCTCTGTTCTAAATCACCTGTAGTGAAATTAGTCTTCACCAATTTTATTATATAGTGCATCCATTAAATTTATTTCAGATAAAAATTTAATGTTATGCACTCTTTTAAAAGCTTTGATTACTCATTTTTTTTATCATAGTCTAATCTCGATTATGGATGCAATATCATATCAAAATATTCTGAGGCTGCTAATATTCCTTCCAGGTTTCCTTATTTGGTTTGTTAATCTTGTTCCTTGTATTTGTCAGCTGTCCTGTGGTAACAAGTAATCCCACAAATCTCAATGGCTTATAAGAACAAAAGTTTATTTCTTGTTTATGTGTTAGGTTTGCTAAAGGTCAACACTGATTCTACTCCTTCTCCACGTCTTTATATCCCAAGAGGCTGAAAGAAGGGACTTAATATGGGCCATGCCTTTCTTTTTGTTTTTTAGAGAAGATGTTGGGGGTAGGAGTTTATTAATTAATTAATTTATTTTTGCTGTGTTGGGTCTTCGTTTCTGTGCATGGGCTTTCTCCAGTTGTGGCAAGCGGGGGCCACTCTTCATCGCGGCGTGCGGGCCTCTCACTATCGCGGCCTCAATTGTCGCGGAGCACAGGCTCCAGATGCGCAGGCTCAGTAGTTGTGGCTCACGGGCCTAGTTGCTCTGCAGCATGTGGGATCCTCCCAGACCAGGGCTCGAACCCGTGTCGCCTGCATTTTCAGGGAGATTCTTAACCACTGCACCACCAGGGAAGCCCAACCATGCCTTTCTTGAGGCAGAAAAAGAAGAGTGAGAGGGCTGATGGAAACATACAAGGGCCCTTAAAAGTTTTGCTTAGATATGGGGTCCACCTTATTTGCTCACATGTTATTGCCAAAGCAAGTCACAAGGATAAATGCAATGTCAATAGAATGAGAGGTTTGCTTTTCTCACAGGAGCTATGTTAAAACTGAATGTTGCATTCCCCATCTCCCAATTCATGTTGAAATCTAATCTCTCATGTGATGGTATTAGGAAATGGGGTCTTTGGGAGGTAATTAGGTCATGAGGGTGGAACCGTCATGAATGGGATTCATGGCCTTATGAGGCAATGAAAGGACCAGAGGTCTCTCTTTCTGCCATGTGAGGACAAAGCTGTCAGCACTCTGTACCTGGAAGGGGGCCCTCACCAGACTCTGACCACCCTGGCACCCTGATCTCAGACTTCCAGGCTCCAGAACTGTGAGAAATACACTGATGTTGTTTAAAAGCCACCGAGTCTGTGGCATTTTGTTATAGCAGCCTGAACTAAGACAAGCCACTACCAAGTCACGCGTCAATGAATAGTGTTATATAATCCTGCTACAAGAAGGGGGAGTAAATAATTGCAAACAATAATACCATTTACCACTTTTACGATACTGGTTTCCTTCAAAGGTCTGATATGTAATGTAATATGTAATGAAGTAATGAAGCAAATATCTATATATATGTTATATTCACAATATGGCAGAAATATACTAGGTACGCACATGTGCACAAACACACACACAGTGTTCATATATTTATATATAAAACCAGCCTGTGTTGGTTTGTATAGGCAGTTGGCATGGGTTTCCTCTAAAGCTGTATAGGTCTGTTTCCCTTCTAGTCTTCTTCCTTGAATGGGATGGATAGTAATTATCACAATATATTCTGTTAACTGATTTAGGTCTTGTGTGAGGTGAGCATGAGGGTTCATTGTGTCCCACCCAGAGACTCAGCGCAGGCACACAAAACCAGACAGCTGTCAGCAACCACAGAAGAAGGGTGCTCCTCACTGGCCGGCAGTGAGGAAGAGAAGGAACCCCTGACCAGCCCCACGTAGCCCCTGATGCTGATGGGCAGGGGGCATCCTGGGGTGGGCTTATGTTTTCTTACATTTTCTCACTCATTAGTATTTCTGTTTGGTCTTTTGTGATGGCTAATTTTATGTGTCAACTTGGCTAGGCCATGGTAGTTAGATGTTGGGTCAAACATTATTCTGGATATTTCTGTGAAAGTAGTTTTTAGATGAGATTAACATTTAAACCAGTAGACTTTGAGTAAAGCAGATTACCCTCCATAACATGGGTGGGCCTCGTCCAATCAATTGAAGACCATGGGACAAAAAGGACATACCTTCTCCAGGAAGGGGAAATTCTACCACCACCTTTGGACTTGACCTCTGACATCAACTCTTCCCTGGATCTCCAGCCTGCTGGTCTACCCTACAGATTTTGGACTTACCAGCCTCCATAATCATGAGCTAGTCCTTAATTACTTAAATACATCTCTCTCACTCTCTCTCTCTCTCTCTCTCTCTCTCTCTCTCTCTCTCCCCCTCCCTCCCTCCCTCCCTCCATATATATATATAGTTTCTGGTTCTCTGGAGAGCCCTGATTAATGCATGGTCTTTTTATCAGTGTTTTGGAAATTAGAAAACTTAATCTGAAAAGATGTCCCAGAATCTCTCTGTTTGCACTTGGACTAATCGATGGAGCTTTTGTGTGGTTCCACAGTAGATGATTGTATCTAACTGTATCAGAGAAGGGGGTAGTGGGACATTATCTTCCAGGCACTTGGTCCTGGGCTCTGTGAAGAAAGATGGTGGGCTGGATAGTGGGGAGGCATCCAGCAGTCTTTGCTGTGGATGGAAAATGACCTGCCTGTCAGGCTTTTCCTTCTCTCAGCATTCACTTTACCCAAAACAGGTCTAAGCAATAGGTGCACTTCTATGTATGAGACATAATCTTTACAACATTTAGTGTGTGTCTTAGTCCATTTGGGCTGCTGTAACAGAATACCATAAGCTAGGTGGCTTATAAGCCATAGAAATCTGTTTCTCACAGTTCCAGAGTCTGGGAAGTCCAAGCTCAAGGGGCCAGCACAGTCGGGTGCTGATGAGCATGCACTGCCCGGTTCACAGAAGCTGTCTTTTTAGTGTGTCCTCACATGCTGGTAGGAGTGAGGGGTCTCTTAAGGGGCTCTTTGATGAGGGCACTCATCCCATCCCTGAGGACTCGACCCTCATGGCCTAATTACCTCCCAAAGGCCCACCTCCAAATACCATCACACTGGGGACTGGGTTTCAACATATGAATTTTAGGGGACACAAACATTCAGTCTGATGGTGTGTTTCTACAGTGGACCGGGCTCTAGAGAGCATGTGTGGAAACTAGATACAGTAATTTTAACTACTTAGAGGAGACGTCTCTGTTTTCTCTCCCAACCTTCCCATCCCCCTTTTCCTTTCTCCCTGTGGACACACACTCCATTAGCATCTCAGCTTTAGCAGGCAGTGGCTCCATTTCCCTGCGTGTGTGGGAAGGCAGGCCTTGGGACACAGAAATCCCCCTGGCAGGGAGGCCTATAGTCATGCTGAGCTCTGCTGCTCTGGGCTCCATAAGAATGAAAGAAATGTCTTCTCATATTCCTAAAATGCTCTCCATTTGTCTATTTAGATGCCAAGTACCAGGAATTTATTATGTGAGCCTTGGCCGAGTCCTTGGATTTAGTAAAAGATTGATGGGATATGTAATGTCCATGCTCTGAGGACTTACCAAGGAGGTTCTTACCCAGAAAATGCATGGCACTCATTGTGTACTTCGGAAAACTAAGGCTGGGCCAGTTTTGTGGTTTGTATTCTGGACAATCAATGCATGAAACAGAAGAGCAGAGATTATTAAGTCATCTTTGTGGCTTAGCGTTACTAGCACTTGACGATCATTTAAAATCCTAAGCCTTTACTTTTCAAGTGCTCTCCAGAGTTGGAAAGCAAAAGCCATAAACTTTAGGATGTTTTGCATAGCTCAGAAGAAAGTCATTTAAAGCATATAATCAGGTAAATATTTACCATTTGATGTTGTAAAATTGGGAAATGAGTTCTCCAAGAATGTCCACCGAACTAACTCTCCCTTTAGAGTCAACACCTGAAAAGGGGAGACACATCTGTCCAGATCTAATTTCAGCCCCCAAGGCTGTAAGGCCTTGGGGCCTGAAACTAATGGAAGAGGCAGGTTCCATTTGAATGTGTGGTATGATGTACCTTGATAAGTACACTTGATTTACAAGTGACAGTATCAGCCCATTCGAATTGTATAAAACATCCTTCACAGTGTAACTCATTTACTTTCTAAGGGCGCTATTAAAGATGGTGCATTGACAACAATTTAACAGTGTAACCAGAGGCCAACTTTATAACACAGTTGTAAAAGATATAAAACATTTAGGCACATTGTAACATTTAACACATTATGAAAATAAGGCTTGCCTTTCATGATGTTCAAAAACAGACATTCCGGGGAGAAAAAGCTTGTGCATTCTTCATTTTTTTTTCATGTATTTACAAGTCATTGCAAGAAGAAAATACTTAATCCTCCCCCGCTTATTTTTTTTTTTTTTTTTTGCGTTATGCGGGCCTCTCACTGTTGTGGCCTCTCCCGTTGCGGAGCACAGGCTCCGGACGCGCAGGCTCA
>NW_006782487.1:486814-494020 GCF_000442215.2 Lipotes vexillifer | reverse complement strand
TTTTGCGATATGTGGGCCTCTCACTGTCGTGGCCTTTCCCGTTGCCGGACGCGCAAGCTCAGCGGCCATGGCTCACGGACCCAGCCGCTCCGCGGCATGTGGGATCCTCCCGGACCGGGGCACGAACCCGTATCCCCTGCATCGGCAGGCGGACTCTCAACCACTGCACCACCAGGGAGGCCCCCCCGCTTATTTTTAAATGAACCATGCCCCAGCTAAGGGAGGCCTTGTCGTGGTTCATGGCAGCTCCATCCTTTCAGTGTTTTAGGCCAGAATCTTTGGAGCCTTCCCCCATAACCCACTGCTGTGCCCCCGCAAATCCTACTGGCTTTGCCTCCAAAATCTACCTGAGGTCTGACCCCTGTCATCACTTCTGCCCTTTCTAGTCTGGGGCAGGTCATCGGACTCCCTAATATTTTCAAACACTTGTTCAAATGTTCTAACCCTTCTCAGCAGTTCTCGCCTGACTGCTCTATTAAAGTTGCAAATCTCCATCACCCCGCCCTCACATTGCATTCCCTAGGCCCCTTGCTGTTTATTCTAACATATTCATAATTCATGAGTATGCATAACACCGGACACTTTCCAGCTACACTTCTGGACCCAGCTGGTACACCCTCCTGGATTCATTAGCCTCTGCTTTTCTGCTCGGTGCTGGTGACTGTCCAGGAAGTTCACCTAACACTACCACATCCTGAGGGTCGTAGAGGGGAAGACTTGATTTTGCTTGACAGCAGACTCATCAAGCTCTGCCACCACCTGGCAGGGTGGCACAGTGGGGTCACTGCCCTGGGCAGCTGGGCCCTCTGAGATGGCTGCTCTGGGGCCCTCATGCCCAACTCAGGCACAACCAGAGAGAGCTTTACCCCATGTCTCGCACTGTTGTACCTCTGGTGTTTCTGTGGCTGCTGAGGATGGAGACTTCTCAGGAGATTTGTGCAGCACTCACCAGACACTATCTCGCCCGGCCAGGTTGAGGCTCAGGCTGCAGCAGGGCAGGTGGACAACCCTGTGGCTCACCCTATGCTGGGCTCACATGCTACAGAGGCTGCTGGTTATGTCTTGGGATTCTGCCTCTCTGGCAGCTGCCTGGAGACGCTGGAGGGCACAAACTGTAAGGCAGTGGGGTTGACAGTTCATGGGGCAAACTCTCTCTAATACATCACAAGAGCCTGTGGTTAAATTTTTCTCCCTTTCTGTTTTGTCTACATATCGCTGAGTAACAAACTACATTAAGGGCTTAAAATAACAATCATTTATTTTGCTCTTGAATCCTTAGTTTGGCTAGGGGTTATTGGGAATGACCTATCTCTGCTCCACTGGGGCTGGAGGATCCAGGTTCAATACTGTTTGCTCACGTGGCTGGCAGGTTGGTGCTGGCTCTTGGCTGGGAGGCTCCGTTCCTCTCCATGTGGGGACTCTCCACAGGACTTCTCGAGTTTCCCATAGCAAGGTCGCTGGGTTAAAAGAGCAAGCATTCAATTTCGTTTCTTTTTATGGCTTGGTAATATTCCATTGTATATATGTGCCACATCTTCTTTATCCATTCATCTGTTGATGGACACTTAGGTTGCTTCCATGTCCTGGCTATTGTAAATAGTGCTGCAATGAACATTGTGGTACATGACTCTTTTAATTTGAGGGACAGTCAAGGTGGTAGCAGCGGGAGGGGAGAGATGAGGTTGATAATAGGGAAGGGTGTATTAACGGCACAGATTATTGGTTTCATTTGCATTTTGAATGAAATTTTCTGGCCTGTTGCTCTTGGTGCAGTGGAGTTGGTGGGTAATCAAAAAATTCTTGTAAGAAGGGGAAAGAGAAGAAATGATATCCATTCTAGCGCTTTCCAGTAATCTGCAGGTATTTGTACAAGAATTTCCTCTACCTCTGCATAGTGGATAAGCACCTTCATCTGCAGGACGGACTACATCATGGCTTTTGATTGAGTGAGCAGTTCTTCGCCTGATAGGTCCTTGTATCCCAGCCACCTCTGGCTTCGTTAATCGATAATGCCAGGCCTGCTTTTTATTGTGTTCTTGCATCTGCAATAAACTGTTACAAATCTGAGGACTCTCGTACCTAAGCCTTCAGACAGACATCGGACAGATTTAGCATATGCATATTTTCCCAGGAAAGCATTTGAAAAGATCAGAAGAATGGCAGCCATTATAAAGAAGAAGGGGAAAAAAAAAAAAAAAAAAAAAAAAAAAAAAAAATGGTTAAAAAAAAAAAAAAAAAGAGCAAGCATTCCAAGGGCCAGGAAGTAGAAGTCTCCAATCACTTAAGGCCTAGGCCTGTAAACTTGTACAGGGTCACTTTCCACTATATTCTCTTGGTCAAAGAGTCAAAGGCCCATCCAGACTCATGAGAAGGGACTCTGGCTCTCAGTGGAAGGAATATCAGAGAAGTTGTGGCTATTTTTTTATTGAAGAATAGTTGATTTATAATATTTTATTAGTTTCAGGTATACAACATAGTGATTCAATATTTTTATAGATTGTACATCATTTAACGTTATTACAAAACAATGGCTGTATTTCTCTCTGCTGTGCAATATATCTTTGTTCCTTATTTATTTTACGCATAGTAGTTTGTACCTCTTAATCCCCTACCCCCAGCTTCCTCCCTCCCGTCCCTCTCCCCACTGGTAACCACTAGTTTGTTCTCTATAGCTGTGAGTCTATTTCTGTTTTGTTATATACATTCATTTGTTTTATTTTTTAGATTCCACATATAAGTGACAACATACAGTATTTGTCTTCCTCTCTCTGACTTATTTTACTAAGCATAATACTTTCTAGGTACATCCATGTCATTGCAAATGACAGAACTTCATTCTTTTTATGGCTGAGTAATATTCCATTGTGTGTAGATATATACCACATCTTCTTTATCTACTCATTCGTTGATGGAGACTTAGGTTGCTTCCATGTCTTGCCTATTATAAATAGTGCTGCTATGAAGAATGGGGTGTATTTATTTTTGGAATTAGTGTTTTCATTTCCTTTGGATATATAACTGGGAGTGGAATTGCTGGATCATATCGTAGTTCTAATTTTAGTGTTTTGAGGAATGTCCACACTGTATTCCATAGTTCCCACATCAATTTACATTCAAGTTGTGGCTGATTTAAAGCTGCCATACTTCTTCCTTTAGATGAATTGTTCTGAGACACAGTAATTCACAAGGCTTTGCATAAGACTGAGTAATTGGCTGTGCTTTCTATGAAGCTAGAGCCACCTTGGTAACCCATCCCCTTGTATTTGTTTTTCTTCTTTCCCTGCCTCATCCTCTTTTCTCTCATTCTTGCTTATCTGGATTTAACTCTCAAAGAAAGTGTCAGCCCTAAGCTTTTGCTTCCATTCTGTTCTGTGTTCTAGGGAACCCAGTGCAATTCACATGCTATATACTTTACTTTTTAGCTTTGTTTATTGTCTGTCTCCCTTCCTAGTATGTAAGCCCTTTAGAGAAGTTGTGTGTGTGTGTGTGTGTGTGTCTGTGTGTGTGTGTGTGTGTGTGTGTGTGTGTTTTGTTTAGGGTTGTATCCTTAGAGCCTAGAATAGTGTCTGGATCATTGAAGGTACTCAGTAAATATCAGTTGAACAAATGGATATTTATCTGAATGTTATCTTGATTATCTATAAATTCATCTCCATGAAGGCAGAGATCTCACTATCTCGACATTGTTCTCCAGCTGCTAATAGTGTGTGGCACCTACTAGCTCTCAATAAATATTTTGAAATGAATACATAAGCGAAACCGGGAGAGAGCAATACATAGAATGTCGTTGATGGAACCATAGTCATTGCAAACCAGGGATATATCTATGGAAGTTTCTAGAAAGGCGCAGGAACCAGGACAGCTCAGAGGGATACAGGCAAGATCATCACACTTGAAAAATGGCAGTTCCATCACAACTTTCATATCATTTGGGGGATGTTATTACATAAACATTTCAAAATTGAATATTTTTAAACATTTTTATTGGAGTATAATTTCTTAAAATGGTGTCTTAGTTTCTGCTTTATAACAAAGTGAATCAGCTATACATATACATATATCCCCATATCTCCTCCCTCTTGCGTCTCCCTCCCTCCCACCCTCCCTATCCCACCTCTCTAGGTGGTCACAAAGCACCGAGCTTATCTCCCTGTGCTATGTGGCTGCTTCCCACTAGCTATCTATTTTACATTTGGCAGTGTATATATGTCCTTGCCACTCTCTCACTTCGTCCCAGCTTCCCCTTCCCCCTCCCCATGTCCTCAAGTCCATTCTCTACATCTGTGTCTTTACTCCTGTCCTGCCACTAGGTTCTTCAGAATCATTTTTTTTTTAGATTCCATATATATGCGTTAGCATATGGTATTTGTTTTTCTCTTTCTCACTTGACTCTGTATGACAGACACTAGGTTCATCCACCTCACACAAATAACTCAATTTCATTTTTTATGGCTGAGTAATATTCCATTGCATATATGTGCCACATCTTCTTTATCCATTCATCTGTCGATGGACACTTAGGTTGCTTCCATGTCCTGGCTATTGTAAAGAGAGCTGCAATGAACATTGTGGTACATGACTCTTTTTGAATTATAGTTTTCTCAGGGTATATGCCCAGTAGTGGGATTGCTGGGTCATATGGTAGTTGTATTTTTAGTCTTTTAAGGAAGCTCCATACTGTTCTCCATAGTGGCTGTATCATTTTACATTCCCATCAACAGTGCAAGAGGGTTCCCTTTTCTCCACACCTTCTCCAGCATTTATTGTTTGTAGATTTTTTGATGATGGCCATTCTGACTGGTGTGAGGTGATACCTCATTGTAGTTTTGATTTGCATTTCTCTAACGGTTAGTGATGTTGAGCATCCTTTCATGTGTTTGTTGGCAATCTGTATATCTTCTTTAGAGATATGTCTATTTAGGTCTTCTGCCCAATTTTGGATTGGGGTGTCTGGTCTTACATTTAGGTCTTTAATGCACTTTGAGTTTATTTTTATGTATGGTGTTAGGGAGTGTTCTAACTTCATTCTTTTACATGTAGCTATCCAGTTTTCCCAGCACCACTTATTGAAGAGGCTGTCTTTTCTCCATTGTATATTCTTGCCTCCTTTATCAAAAATAAGGTGACAATAGGTGCATGGGTTTATCTCTGGACTTTCTATCCTGTTCCAATGATCTATATTTCTGTTTTTGTGCCAGTACCATACTATCTTGATTACTGTAGCTTTGTAATATATTCTGAAGTCCAGGAGCCTGATTCTTCCAGCTCTGTTTGTCTTTCTCAAGATTGCTTGGGCTATTCGGGATCTTTTGTGTTTCCATACAAATTGTGAAATTTTTTTGTTCTAGTTCTGTGAAAAATGCCATTGGTAGTTTGATAGGGATTGCACTGAATGTGTAGATTGCTTTGGGTAGTAGAGTCATTTTCACAGTGTTGATTCTTCCAATCCAAGAACATGATATATCTCTCCATCTGTTCACATCATCTTTAATTTCTTTCATCAGTGTCTTATAGTTTTCTGCATACAGGTCTTTTGTCTCCTTAGGTAGGTTTATTCCTAGGTATTTTATTCTTTTTGTTGCAATGGTAAATGGGAGTGTTTCCTTAATTTCTCTTTCAGAATTTTCATCATTAGTGTATAGGAATGCAAGAGATTTCTGCACAATTAATTTTGTATCCTGCTACTTTACCCAATTCATTGATTAGCTCTAGTAGTTTTCTGGTAGAGTCTTTAGGATTCTCTATGTATAGTATCATGTCATCTGCAAACAGTGACAGCTTTACTTCTTCCTTTCTGATTTGGATTCCTTTTATTTCCTTTTCTTCTCTGATTGCTGTGGCTAAAACTTTCAAAACTATGTTGAATAATAGTGGTGAGAGTGGGCAACCTTGTCTTGTTCCTGATCTTAGTGGAAATGGTTTCAGATTTTCACCATCGAGAATGCTGTTGGCTGTGGGTTTGTCTTGTGTGGCCTTTATTATGTTGAGGTAGGTTCCCTCTATGCCTACTTTCTGGAGGGTTTTTATCATAAATGTGTGTTGAATTTTGTCAAAAGCTTTTCCCGCCTCTATTGAGATGATCATATGGTTTTTCTCCTTTGGTTTGTTCATATGGTGTATCACATTGATTGATTTGCATATATTGAGGAATCCTTGAATTCCTGGGATAAACCCCATTTGATCATGGTGTATGATCCTTTTAATGTGCTGTTGGATTCTGTTTGCTAGTATTTTGTTGAGGATTTTTGCATCTGTGTTCATCAGTGATATTGGCTTGTAGTTTTCTTTCTTTGTGACATCTTTCTCTGGTTTTGGTATCAGGGTGATGGTGACCTCGTAGAATGAGTTTGGGAGTGTTCCTCCCTTTGGTCTATTTTGGAAGAGTTTGAGAAGGATAGGTGTTAGCTCTTCTCTAAATGTTTGATAGAATTCATCTGTGAAGCCATCTGGTCCTGGGCTTTTGTTTGTTGTAAGATTTTTAATCACAGTCTCAATTTCAGTGCTTGTTATTGGTCTGTTTGTAGTTTCTTTTTCTTCCTGAATATTTGGCCCAGGAGAGCTCTTCTTCCTGGTTCAGTCTGGGAAGGTTGTGCTTTTCAAAGAATTTGTCCCTTTCTTCTAGGTTGTCCATTTTATTGGCATAGAGCTGCTTGTAGTAATCTCTCATGATCCTTTGTATTTCTGCCGTGTCAGTTGTTACTTCTCCTTTTTCATTTCTAATTCTGTTGATTTGAGTCTTCTCCCTTTTTTTCTTGTTGAGTCTGGCTAATGGTTTATCAATTTCTTTTATCTTCTCAAACAACCAGATTTTAGTTTTATTGATATTGCTATTGTTTCCTTCATTTCTTTTTCATTTATTTCTGATCTGATCTTTATGATTTCTTTCCTTCTGCTAACTTTGGGGTTTTTTTGTTCTTCTTTCTCTGATTGCTTTAGGTGTAAGGTTAGTTTGTTTGTTTGAGATGTATCTTGTTTATTGAGGTAGGATTTTATTGCTATAAACTTCCCTCTTAGAACTGCTTTTGCTGCATCCCATAGGTTTTGGGTCATCGTGTTTTCCTTTTCATTTGTTTCTAGTATTTTTTGGTTTCCTCTTTGATTTCTTCAGTGATCTCTTGGTTATTCTGTAGTGTATTGTTTAGCCTCCATGTGTTTGTATTTTTTACAGATATTTTTCCTGTAATTGATATCTAGTCGCATAGCACT
>NW_006782487.1:483350-486799 GCF_000442215.2 Lipotes vexillifer | reverse complement strand
GGGAAAGATACTTGATATGATTTCGATTTTCTTAAATTTACCAAGGCTTGATTTGTGACCCAAGATATGATCTATCCTAGAGAATGTTCCATGAGCACTTGAGAAGAAAGTGTATTCTGTTGTTTTTGGATCAAATGTCCTATAAATATCGATTAGGTCCATCATCTTGTTTAATGTGTCATTTAAAGTTTGTGTTTCCTTATTTATTACCATTTCGGATGATCTGTCCATTGGTGAAAGTGGGGTGTTAAAATCCCCTACTATGATTGTGTTACTGTCAATTTCCCCTTTTATGTCTGTTAGTATTTGCCTTGTGTATTGAGGTGCTCCTATATTGGGTGCATAAATATTTACAATTGTTATTTCTTCTTGGATTGATCCCTTGATCATTATGTAGTGTCCTTCTTTGTCTCTTCTGACAGTCTCTATTTTAAAGTCTATTTTGTCTGATATGAGAATTGCTACTCCAGCTTTCTTTTGATTTCCATTTGTATGGAATATCTTTTTCCATCCCCACACTTTCAGTATGTCTGAGGTGGTCTCTTGTCGACAGTATATGTATGGGTCTTGTTTTTGTATCCATTCAGCCAGTCTGTGTCTTTGGTTGGAGCATTTAATCCATTTACATTTAAGGTAAGTATTGATATGTATGTTCCTATTACCATTTTCTTAATTGTTTTGGGTTTGTTATTGTAGGTCTTTTCCTTCTCTTGTGTTTCCTGCCTAGAGAAGTTCCTTTAGCATTTGTTGTAAAGCTTGTTTGGTGGTGCTGAATTCTCTTAGTTTTTGCTTGTCTGTAAAGATTTTAATTTCTCCATCAAATCTGAATGAGATCCTTCAACACTGGACTTTAATAACCTTTGGAGAAGAGCAGCCAGATGCAACCTCTGTGGCCCAAGATCCCTCAAGTGCAGTGGCCCAGTGGGGCTGTTCTGGTGCCCATCCAAGGGGCTGGACATCTCTCCTTCATGCCCTTGGCATGCCTGTGTCTTCCCGGAACACGTGTCCCTAAGAGTATTACCTTGACCTCACCCACCCTGGTTTGGCTGATTTGAGTTGCCCCTTGGTGAGTTTTGGTTGTCTTAGTTTTGTATGTGGATTTGTTTCTTTATATTTTCCACCCATTCAATTCAAGTCAACATTTTCTTTAAAGTTGAGAGTGTATATGCCAGGTACTGTTAGGCTTTTGTGCCTCAGTCAAGGCACCACAGAAAACATGGAACCATCCAACAGAGATCATTCAAGGAGAGTTTACATACCAGTAGCTGTTTCCAGAGCTGTGAGTGAAGGTGGCCTGCAGAGTCCAGCCCAGTAGCTGGAGCCAACAATCTGTTCTCCCCTGACAGCTGCAGCACCTTGGGCAGAGTACAAATGGAGGTCTGCAGGTCACAGATGAGAATATTCCAAAGTTACAACTTAAGCTAACACACCATTGAATAAAATTTGTTCCATCTTCCTACTTCACTAATGTGGTACTTGTCTAAAGAGCTGGAAGGCCAGGTCTGCATAGAGATTTATCACATTCTTCTGAGTTACAGACCATGGTGCCAGAACATGGTGGGGAGGGACAGCCAGCCTGTGTCCCCTCCCCCTCTTCATCCTTCCCCCAACTCTGTGCACACAGCAAATACCTTTGCCAGCTCATGTACAGATACCCTCACCATGTGTCCAAGCTCTGTTCACAATTTCACAGAAACCTGCCTGTTAGCCATCTGGGGTCTAAGGATGGGCACACCAGGGTCACAGTCCCCCAGTTACCCTGAGACAGAACTGGGGCTGAGACCTGCATAGACCTTGACAGCTGGCTTGGGTCTATTTGGGTGGGGAATATTGGGTCTGAGTTCATAATATGTTCTGTAAGTAGGGAGTTCAATAAAGGCTGGTCTGGGGTCCCGCTTGCCTGCATCTGCTAGTGGCAGAGCTCCAGGTGTGGAGGGAGGTGGGAGATCTGTAGACTGTGCTCTTTGAGCAGGAGTAACCTTCTTTCTGGACAGAGTCATCTGCAGATAACCTTGCAGGGAGGGGGACAAGGGACATAGTCTCCCCCTTATACCAGAGTTCCCCACTGGTTACCCCCAGCCAGAATGCAGAGGGCTGCATGGTGATGGAGGGATGCATGGTCATGGTGATGGAGCTCCCAGGTCAGACATCAGGAGAGAAGTGCACAGAGCAAATCTGGAGGGGCAGAGCCAAGGTAGCAGGCACAGGTTGCATCAGTGGACAATGCAGACAGACCACTGTCCCGCACCTCAACCACAGGAGATGCTTTACCAACACCAGAAAAAAGAAGGTGGCAGTGCCCACGGCTGGACGTTACCTGGGCCTCAGGGAAAGTCCCTGGGGAGGCTGGGATCTGCTTACTGTTGACCATGCTTTTCAAGAGTTGAGGTGGGGGAGAGGCACAAAGGGCATCAACTACGGTATTAATGGGTGTTGTCATTTGGTTAAGCCCTTGAAACAGTCCTTCATAGGGCATTATTGAAAATTATTTCATTTTATGACTTTTCATTTTTAAGAGCACTCTGCTAATTAACATGAATAATCATGCTCACCAACGGACGTTTATTGTGTACCTGTTTTGTGCAAGGCACGGTGCCAAGTCCAGTCACAGGCTGTGCTGGGAGGAGCTTGTAATCTAAGTGGAGAGACTTGGACTCCGTTCTCAGTTTTCCATTCTCTGAATTTCTCCCCTTTCTCTCTTCCATGCCATCCCATCTTCTTGGTGCCTCTGGGCTCTAAGTAAGACAGAGTCAGAAAGAACTAAGGGAAACTTCTCTGTGTGAGAGAAGGCAACTGGGAGAGAATAGAAGGGAGATTTTTTAAAAGAGGGTGAGAGGTAGCTCAGAATGCAGTGCCCAGTGAAGCAGATGGAATTCCAGGGGGAGGTGGTGGAGGAAGCGGCGGAGGGAGAGGAGGGGGAGGGGGAGGCCAGAGAGTAAAAAGACCTTGAAGGAGTGAAGATAAAACAGGTAGGGGGGTAAACAAAGGACCGTCTCATTTTTCATGCATGCATTCATTTCTTGAGTACGCTTTTCCTTGTTCATTCAGAAACCATGCATATTACTGAGCTCCCGCTTCGTGGGGCCAAGGTCTCTGATGTGCACTAATGCTTCTGGTGTCTCCCATGCTGCTCATTCTTGGTGTCTTTGTACAATTATTTTGTAGGCTTCTAGAAACAATCTTATTTTTCAGGACTGAGGTGAGGAGAGTGAGACGAGGCGCTCACCTGGGGCACCAAAAACCTCAGTAATCAAGACAAATAATATTTTAATGTAGTAGCTTAAAAAAATCAAAATCAGTGAGAAAAGTCCAAGATGAACAAAAATCTCAAAAATGCTAATAAAGGCAGGATCCGTATCCTAGGGCTGAAACAACAGAACAGTTTTGTTCCCATCAACAGTGATTATAAGTTCCTTATAATCAAGGCCAAAGGGAAGAGGCGTAGGGAA
>NW_006782487.1:463431-483338 GCF_000442215.2 Lipotes vexillifer | reverse complement strand
GAAAGACACCAGCCAGGGCAGCCATAATTATTCATAATGTGTTAATTGTGCACGCTCTGTTGGAGCACCTCGTCTGAGAGCTCTGGCTGCCTTAGGAATGATTCTGTGGTAGGTTTGTGCTGACATCTAGTGGTCAAATGTGATATAAACCAGCCTCACTTCTGGAGTCTCTTTTGGGGGAAGCGCTATTTAACCAGAAAAGATACAGGGCAAAGAAATAGACAAATACCAGGAACTCTCCGCATCAGTAGGTTTTTGAAGTTGTGCTCAAGTTCAACCCGTTGTTTGGCATATGTTTTTTTTTCCCTTTATTAAATACAAGTTGAATTCCTTCTATGTTAAGTAGTGGGCTGGACGCTGGGTATGGAAGGGTGAATATTTGGCCCAGGAGAGCTCTTTCAGGGAGTCTGAATAGGAAGGGATTGTACAATTCATCTACCATCCCATTTTACTAAATGAAAAACCAAAAAAGACGCCCGGTGAGAGTTGTAGAGAGTGAGGGATTTGTCTAAAGTAACATAACTAGTTAGTAGAGAATGACTTCTAATTCAGTTGGGTGTACTTTCCATGGCATACTGTTTCCTTTCTCAGAGAAAACTTGTCCTCAAGATGCTGAAACAAACATTTTAAAGCTCCTCTTATATTCTTTGTGGGACGAGTATTTGGAGCACATTTCAGAAATGGATTAGAGAAGGAAGTCAGCTGCATTTCTGCCAACAGTAACTCCAGCTGAACTTAAATCAATCAGTTTTGCTTAGAAACACGCTCCACCAGTACCCTAAAGTCAAGACGATATAAAATTTATGACTCATGTTTGTAATTTACTTAATTCACGCTAGAAAAGGAGAAGCAGTAACTTATGTCTTGTCCATGTGCCAACAGCTGCCTCATTCTCTTCCTTTGTACCTGAGCTGCTGCCACTTCCAGTCTCAAAAGGACCCTCCCTGGCTTCAGGAGATTACCACTAGTCACTCCTTCTACTAATCTCTTAAAATAACTACATTTTTCTAGGTATAGAGCATTAAATGTTCACTAACAACACATTGTATTGGTGCTTTTAGGTCAAGGTAAAATAATAAACTCTGATAAAGCAAAAAAAAAAAAGACTGATTAAGGGCTAAGTTGCATACATGTTTAATATATCATGTATTCAATTTTTATCATGAAAAATTTCAAACATGCACAAATACAGAGTTTGCAGTGAACCCCAACATATCCATCACCCAGTTTACCAACATTAGCAGCACCACAAATCCCATACATTTCACTCTTAATACATTATTAGGAATTCCTTAAAAATAGGGAGCTTTTCTTACCACAATGCCATTATCAAACCTAATAGAATAAACAGTAATTCCTGGGTATCATCCAAAATTCGGTCCATCATTAAATTTCCTCAAATGTTTCAAAACCATCTTTTCTACTGCTGGTTTATTCAAATCTGGATTCAAACAAGGTTTAAACATTACACTTGACTGTTATGTCTCTTAAGTCTCTTTTAGTTTAGGCAATCCTCTCTCCCCCTCCCCCAACATCCTCCCCCTCCCCCATCGACTTATTTTAAAAAACCAGGCCAGGTGTCCTGAAGAATGAACGTCCCCCACTCTAGATTTTTCTCTGCTTCCTTCCTTATGGTGTCATGCAGTTTGTCCCACGCTCCACTGTGATTACTGTGAAGGGATGTGAGTTCTAGAAGCCTTGTTTACATTCAGGTTCTTTTTTCCCCTTTTCCCCTTTTGTGCAAGAATACTTCATAAGTGGGACCTGCACCTCACGCAGCAGCACATCAGGGTTGAACCACGTCTGGGTATTTCAGTTCTGGTGTGCATATGTATTTCACCCAAATTATATTAAAAATATATTTCTAACAGAAAATTTGAAAGAATAGCACAACACATACACTCTTCATCTAGTTTCATGCATGGTGGCATCAACTGCTATATATTATTTTTTCTTTATTTTTTTTGGCTGCATCGGATCTTAATTGAGGCAGGCAGGATCTTTCGTTGCAGCGTGCCAGCTCTTCACTGTGGCGTGCGGGCTTTCTCCCTAGTTGTGACGTGCAGGCCCCAGGGCGCATGGGCTCTCTAGCTGAGGTGCGCAAGCTCGGTAGTTGTGGTGCACGGGCTTAGTTGCCTCGCGGCATGTGGGATCTTAGTTCCCCGACCTGGGATCGAACCCACATCCCCTGCGGAAGGCAGATTCTCTACCACTGGACCACCAGGGAAGTCCCTCAAATGCTATATTTTTGCCTTGTTTGCTTTATCTCTTCTTTCTTTTCATCCCTAAGTAACTGTATTATCATCATCATCGCCAATAAATTTAAGTGATACAGTAATATTATCCTATATACAGTCCAAGTTATAATTTCGCCCATTGTCCCAATAATGTTTTTTGTAGCTTTTGTTTTTGGCTCTGTGTCCAATCAAAGGTCATGTTTGCATTTGGCTCTCTTGTCTCCTAACCTCCATCATCATTTCCCTTCCCTCTTTTTGTCTTCTTAGCGTTGCCATTTTTGAAGCACCCAGGCCAATTGTTTTATAGAATTCCTTCTGATTAGATTCAGGTTAAGCATTTTCAGCGATAATAATTATGTGGGTGATGTTACATGCTTCCCATTGCCCCAGATCTGAAGGCCACAGTGCCAGTTTGTGCCATGACTGATGAGGCCAAGTTAACCCTTTGATTAGGTCGTTATATCAGTTGGGGTTCTCCAGAGAAACAGAACCAATAGGATATATATATATATATATATATATACACACATAAATAGGAGAGAGAGATATATATAAATAGGATATATATATATGTGTATATATATATAATTGGCTAAAGCAGTTATAGAGGCTGAGAAGTCCCAAGACATGCAGTCAGCAGCAGCTGGAGACCCAGGACACTAGTGAGCTAGTGTCATTCCAGTCTGAGTCTGAAGGCCTGAGAACCAGGAGAGCCAATGAAATAAGTTCCAGTTGGGAGTCTGGCAGGCCTGAGGTCCAAGATGAACCAATTTTCTAAATCAAATCCCAAGGCAGGAAAAGACGAATGTCCCAGCTCAGCAGTTGGACAGGTAGAGTGGCCCCTACCTAGGGAATGTCAGCCCTTTTGTCCTAGTCAGGCCTTCATTGGATGAGGGCCACCCTATTAGAGCAATCTGCTTTACTCAATCTACCAATTCAAATATTAATCTCATCCCAAAACACCATCACAGACACACCCAGAATAATGTTTGACCAAGTATCTGAGCACCCTGAGGTCCAGTCAAGTTGTCGCAGAGAATTAACCATCACAGCGGTGTTCACCAGGCTCTCCACGTATGGGTTCCTTCCGCAGCGGGGATGAATGAGCACACCACGTGGTCACACTCTGTGCCTATGAATATCCTGCTTCCGACGTTTTACCCAATGGAGTTATAGATTTTTTAAACTGCTGAAAGGTATGGCAAAGTGCTTGGGATAATTGAAAAGATGGAGGGAAACTCCTTCAACGTCAAGAACTTCCTACAGAGTTAGGGTTCAAGGTGAAGGTCCAGACTAGAGAGTTAAGATCCAGATCAAAGATATATGTGGATCTGACAGGGAGCTACCATCTAGGGCCAGGTGAGGGCAGGTGCAGGGCTGTCCTGACCGGCAGCAGGTACTCATGTACACCCAGTCAGGCATACATTGGGGGGAAACTCCCAGTTTGCTCCCCTAACTCTCCCCAAATTGTTATTGTTTTAAGCCACTATGTAGGATTTTTAACCAACCAATCTTCACTCACACATCACTTTATGGCCTTTGAAATGCTTATGTCATCTTAGGAGTTTTATTTATCTCTTTCCCCCCTCATAACTTCACCTCCACTACTACAGCTTCTAACCATCTTACTGTTTTTTTTTCCTTCAATTTTAAAAATTTATTTATTTATTTATATTTTTTAGAATTTTTTGGGCTACATTGGATCTTCGTTGCTGCGTGGGCTTTCTCTAGTTGTGGCGAGCGGGGGCTGCTCTTCATTGCGGTGCATGGGCTTCTCACTGTGGTGGCTTCTCTTGTTGCGGAGCATGGGCTCTAGGCACACGGGCTTCAGTAGTTTTGGCACGCAGGCTCAGTAGTTGTGGCTCGCAGGCTCTTGAGTGCAGGCTCAGTAGTTGTGGCGCACGGGCTTAGTTGCTCTGTGGCATGTGGGATCTTCCCGGACCAGGGCTTGAACCCATGTCCCCTGCATTGGCAGGTAGATTCTTAACCACTGCACCACCAGGGAAGTCCTTATGAAGTCCTTATGTAAAATACCTTATGTTTTACAGCATTTGATACTTTTAAAAGAGGAATTCCACACTCTTTATTTTACCCTCATGATATAACAAGGAGCTTTTGTTGCTAATTTTTCTTCTGTAAATGGAAGCAAAAGCAAATAAAGTAACTCACTGAAAATTCCAGAGCAGCAGCCCCAGTTTCCTGAACATGGGTCTAGCGGGCTGGCCCCTTGAACAGAGGACCTGGGCCACAGTGATGTTTCTGAGGGTATCTTCCTGCTCTACTGCTGCATTTATTACAGACTTTCATTATAGCCCTTCCTTAGGCTCAAGAGGACTCAGTTACTTTTTCAAGCAATATCCGTTTCATGTAGACATTTTGACAGGTTTGCTCACCTCTACCTCCTCCTCAAAAAACAAAACTAACTTTACTGTTTTTCTCTATTTGTTGCTCTAATAGATATTGATTTGGAGGTATGGGAAATAGAATCAGTGTGAAGATTAATTCCAGGTTAATCTCCTTGTAAACTCTGGCGTACAAGAGGTTCAAGCTAATATACATGACTTTATCTTCAAGAAGGGAATTAAATTTATCAGAATAAGTTATATTTACTATAATGCAAGTAAATATTACAATTCTACTTTTAGAGTGAACCGAGAGTAGATAGATTCCTCTCCATCAAAGGGCTCTTTGAGCGTGGAAAGGTATACAAAAATCTCTTTGTGTAGTACTTTATTTACTGATTTTAACTATCTAGATATCAAACTATTAGCAGTTTAAAAAGTAAACAGGTGTATTAAATATTCATATACTACTTACAAAATTTATTTTAAAAATAAATTTCATCCAAGATTTAAATCATAATTGTACACATAATCAAACACTCTAAACAATTAATTAAAATACAAGTTTAACAGATCAACTTCTTTTTAAAAGACTGAAAACCATTAAAAACAGACTAAACACAAACAAGGTTGAGTACTAACCATTGTCCTGCCCTTAAGACTCACTGACCTAGTCTATTAGCATCACTAGAAACATGTGCTCCTTCTTAGAATTTTATAATTATCTGTGGGTGATCTAAAAGTGTTAGCTCCTAGGAGATGAGGAAGTCATTCTGCTTTGTGAGCCCTTTTCTTTGGACCATCTTTCTGTTGTATCATTTTGCAGTACACTGTTGAAACTTCCTTCTATTTGGTTATTTTGTGTGACCATCAAGTGGTAAACAATGGATCCCCAGGACGCTAATCAGCCCTTCCTGTTCTGGGTAGAGTTCCTTCTATTTCTGTATTAGCTCAGTTCACTCCCAATTATTTGTTTCCACACTTCTTTCCTACTTAATTCAGACATATATATTATACACACACACACACACACATATACTAGTATATTTATAAGCTAAAGTAGCAGCAAAATACATGTGTGTGTATATATACATATGTACACTGATTATATATATACAACCCATACTTAATGAAATATTGACAAACATAATTATACGTTTTAACTTTTTTTTTTTTTTTTTTATGGTACGCGGGCCTCTCACTGTTGTTGCCTCTCCCGTTGCGGAGCACAGGCTCCGGACGCACAGGCTCAGCGGCCATGGCTCACGGGCCCATCTGCTCCGCGGCATGTGGAATCTTCCCGGACCGGGGCACGAACCCGTGTGCCCTGCATCGGCAGGCGGACTCTCAACCACTGCGCCACCAGGGAAGCCCCGTTTTAACTTTTGACTCTGATTTGATCATGAAATTTTATAGATCGAATCATTACAATTAACCATAATACCAAAAGCAATTTTTATTATTTAATTATAATTTAATAGTGGTAATTACTATTATTATTTAATACTTGAACTATTAAAACTTTTCAATGAGAACCACTTACGTGGGATCCTTTGATCATTTGTCACTGTTCCTACTATTCCTGGCGTTCCCCTTGTTTTCTGATGCCCACAGGATGAGCCTGACCCATCCTGAGTGTTTTCCTCTAGCCCATCATCTCTGACTTCTCCTTCCTCCATCTCTCTCAGCCTCAGCCACCTGCCATGCTCATACACCAGCTCCCTGATTACCCTGTGGCCACAGGCAGTCCCGCTCTGCTGGCTGTCTGTTCAGCCACCTTCCAAGGCAGAATGAGAAATAGCTTTGCCTGCAGTTCGTGTGGATCTCCACAGTTACTCTTACTGGCTCCGTGAAAACCTGCATGTTTTGCAAGACTTGCATTTCCCTTTGCAACCAATTTTCAGTATTTTAGCACTGTTTTGTTCACCATTTACAACAGCAGACTGCCAGCGGGGAAAAAAATCGTGAACAAAGACTTGACTTTATGTGTTGGATGGGCTCAGCCAGGAGGGCTGTTGCAGTGGGGACTCAGTTTTATTAGTGGTCAGATTATAAGCAAATATTTAATGTTATGAGGACTTTTGCTCTCCTAAGCAATATGGCAACTACAAAGGTTACATAATCCATGCTTAGATAACAAAGATCTGTTGTGTTAAATAAACCTGGCGGACTAAATTCCAATACTTCGAACCTAACCCACTACTCTAAATATAAAATTAATAATCTGCCTGATTGGCCATCTGGAAAGGTTGAGCAGCATCCTTTGTCTTCTCTCTGAGACTGGAGATTGCCCAGTATGTGAGCTTGGAAAGGCTCACAACCTTCTTGGGCTTCCCTGTCTGCACCTGGTCTCCTCTTGCTGGTGTTCACCTTTTACTGGAGCAGGCAACTTTCCATCTCTTGAAGATGTGACCCGCTGAGTAAGATGAAAGCAATAGTGGCTATTTGGGTTCTTTTTGCCCCTGGTATTGGAATAGGCTCGATGAGAGTCATTACTCAAAGAATTTTATGTTTTTGCCTCATAAGAGGGGGATTAGGAGGCTGGTTCCTCTAAGAAAAGGTAGTGGAAACTGGCCATCTTAATTAACAAAAGGGCTGATACACAGGCATTTTTGCTTTCACTTTTGAAAGTATTGGTGGCCCTTAATATAAGGATTCCTCCCTTGGTAACAAGCTTCGGGCTTTGATAATCTGAAGAAAAATGGAGCTGCCCCCCAATTCTAGAGTTCCTAGAGAGAGGACACATTCCCTCCTTGTAGATTGTGTTTCCCTGTAACTCATGGTAAAGTGGTCCTCTGAGGATTTCTTCTTTGCGAAGCATCTCCAAACTCTACATCCCATTGTTTTCACCCTAATTGTTACTTATTTAAGATATAAGAAAATGCAATCCTTATGCACCATATTCTATAACTTTAACTAATAAAAAATGTTTTGTAAGAGCCTTTTGAAGTCCAAGAGAATGTTGGAATAATTTTTATGAGACTTTAAAAATCTTTCTTCTTAGGGACAGGAAATTCCATTTTGCCAAGAATAAATGAACTCAAATAGCCAAGGGATTGGGCTCGACTTGAGATGCCAAACCCGCAGTGTTTCACTGCCTTCCTCCCTGGGTCAAGCATGTTTTTTAGTCAGCACTAGAATCTAAAGTTTCAGACAAACATGTTAGTACTTATAAATAATTATTTTAGTATGCCAGTTGCTCTTAATGTAAAAAGTTTGGCTTTTTTGAACCAATTTGATTCTACAGGCAAGGAAGAGAGAGATTATTGATTTTACAAGTCATCTCTTTATTAGGGTTTGTTAAAGTTATGTGGAAAAAAATTGAATTGAATTTCCTCTTTGGTATTTCCTTGAATGTTCTTACTTTCTTCCTTCATATGAATTTAGGATAATTTAATTTTTTTTTTTCATGACCAGGTTCTGAAACATTTTCTAGGGGAATATTTCCTAAAAGGAAAATTATGGTAAACAACGTAATTAATGTTGGCAACCATAAAAACATTAATGGAAACTTCAAAAAAAGCATCATATTATATCATATGAGGGCTCATCATTCCCAAAGAAAGTTTTCTAAAAGATGAGTATAAAATAAAATCAATAGCAAATTCTACCATGTTAAGACAAGTTGATTTAAAAACTTGTCACTCCTTTTCTCTGCTTTTTGGCACTTCATTTCCCATCAATACAAGCATCGCCGGTTTTCTCTGTTTATTCCCCATCTGTTCGTGTTATCCCTGAACTGCTACCATTCCTTCTATTTCAGTCTTGCTTATTATTATTGTTATTGTTGTCATTATTGTTATCATCATCATAATCATCATCATCTTGTTTTGCCACTTTCCAGGCTCTACATTACTCTGGACCTTCCTTTCAAAAGCTCAGGCCCAATGGCTTCTGTCTTTCTTCACCCCAACTCCCTCCATCAGTCCATACCCTCTTGCCCCCTTTTACCCTGTCCTCTTCCACATTCCCTCATTCCTTATCTCCTTTTAGCCCCACACACACCTCAGGGTCTTTGTCCCAGCCAGACAATCACCGAATAACTAGCTGTGGGTTTCCTGACCACCCCTCAAAGACAGATGTGACATCTTGCCTTTGACTCCACCCAGGGCTGTGCACAGGTACTTACCCCACACCCTCCCTCCCCGTCAGTAGTCAGGATGCAGCTTGCACTTGGCATCCCGTGCATTAAACCCACTTCTGTCTTGTAATTACTCAGGGAGGGCCAGCTGTGTGCAGGGCATAGGGGCCGGGTGCTTTGTACGCAAAAATGAATAATGAATGAATAAAATGAATGAATGAATAAAAAGGGACTGATACTTGTAATAGGGTGCAATGCAAACAAGCCCCCAGAAGAGGCGGTGATGAATGCCACTGCAAGAAGTTGGCAGGGAAGAGGAAGTGATGTTTGCGGTGGCTTTGCCCTGGATGGACAAGCGATGCTGAGCAGACAAGGGAAGAAGACCATTCCAAGAAGCAGCAGCCATTTATGCAAAGGTGTGGGATGGGAAACAACAAGATATATATGTACGTTACACATATGCATGCATATATATGTTTGTGTGTTATATATCCATGTATGCCTTATATATATTATTGTATATGCATTGTAACACACATACATATATATGCATGCATATGTGTAAAATGCATAGGTATACATGTGAGTGTATGTATATGTGAGTGTATTAGCTAACAAAACCAATAGGATGTGTATATATAGAGACATTTGTTTTAAGGAATTAGGGCAGGTTGTATCTGTTTGGCTACCCCAAATGTCTTGCCTGACAGGAGCTCTGGAACTCAGGAGGTGATGGTCACACAGCATGGTGGCTTTAGAGCCAAGTGCGTGGTCAGACCTCCTTCCTTCACCTCATTTTTGCATGACCTTGAGTAATTGTTCAAGCTCTCTGTGATTTAGTTTCCTTTTGCATAAAATAGGAAATATAATACTACTTACCTGTTTTGAGGCCCCCATAAAATAATGCTTGGAAAGCCTGGAACTTAGGAAGTGTTCAGCAAGTTTTAGCTCATTTGGTACTCAAAAGATACTATTGAATGAAACCCAAATCTGTCTCCCATTATCTTACCTGTACCCATTCAAAACCAACCTACAAGCTAAATTCCCCCAACTTCACTCTGCCTCATGAACTCTGTATTAGTCAGTGAGATATATATATATATATATATATATATATATATATATATATGTGTGTGTGTGTAATTTATATATTATGTATTAGTTACATATATAGACATATGTATTAGTGTATTAGGGGTGTATATATATATATATATGTAACATAAAATATATATATGGTATATCTTTTGTATATGTATTTTATACAAATATATATGTAAAAAAGAGAGTGATTTATTTTAAGGAATTGGCTCATGAGATTGTGGAGGTGACAAGTTTGAAACCTACAGGGCAGGCTGGCAGGCTGGCAGTCTGGAAAAGCAGGCAGGTGTTGCTGTTGCAGTCTTCAGTCTGAATTCTGCATTGCAACAAGTAGGGTTCCATGTTGTAGTCTTAAGGAGAATTGCTTCTGCTTAGGGAAGCCTCAGTTTTTGCTCTTAAGGCCTTCAACTGATTGGATGAGGCCCACCTACATTATGGAGGCATTCTGCATTACTCAACCTCTACTGATTTAAATGTAAATCACATCTAAAAAATACCTTCACAGCAACATCTAGGCTGGTGTTTGATCAAACAGCTGCACGCCATAGCCTAGCCAAGTTGACACATAAAATTAACCATCACGGACTGCTTGCTTTACTTTCTGTGCTCCCCTGCAAAAGGGGGAATTCTGATGTGTCACAAAATTGGATGAGTTTACACATTTGTGTTTGGCTCTTATTATGTACTTGGCCAAACTAAGGTTTTTATTTATTTATTTTTTAGTTCTATGTAGTTTAAAATGTAATTTCATGGACATTGTCTTATTTGATATTCTCAACCATCTTGAGAGATACAGAGATTCTATTAACCCACTTTGCAAGGGAGGAAATCAAAGCTCAGAGCAGTGTCTCAGCTGGCTGGCAGGGTAAAGACGTGCTCGGCATCCTTAGCCCAGGCCTTGCCCCACAACTTGCAGGCCTTCTATGACATTACAAAATTGCTCTAGTCACTTGGAAATAAAAATAAGACGAATAGGACATGGTTCCTGTCCTCAAAGAACTTGTAGTCATACCCAGCTAGCTAAAAACTATCTGACTTTAATTTTCATAAGGACAAGTATACAGTTTTCTAAACTCCAAGGGTGGTGGAATCCATGCTAGATGGGAATGGGGAAGGTTTTTACAGCACCAACACAGACTTGGAAGATCCAACCAGTCTCATTTTCAGACCCATTAGGATGCCTTCAAATTCTCTGTACCATTCCTTTGCATTATTACTTGTTTATCCAGATGGTGAAAAGTTTAATGATTAAAGTACTTGGCCAAAACGCCTATCTGGGGGGAAAGGAGTAGCAGAAAGCTAGGAAGGAAGAAGGAGGGAACCAATATTAAATGAAATCCGTACATGTTCCTTTTTGTTTTAAGCATGGAAAAGACAATTTTAAAAAATGATGAGGGTGGTATCCTCTGAAGATAATACCTATATCACAGTGTTTGACTTATAAAGAGTAGGAAATTCTGTGTATGTATGTGTATATGGGTGTATGCATGTGTGTGTGTGCGTGTGTGTTATGTCTCAGAGGGGCTGGGGGTGAAGAAATGACCTAGGACTCTTGGCCACGGTAAATTGTCCTCCAAAATCCAGATCAGAACTTCCTAGGTCTGTCTTGGTAATTTTGCACTTCTCTCTGATTTCAGACTAACTCTCAGGGTCTGAAAAAATTAAAACATATTCCCAAGAATGAGAAAATCATTAGTATAATTGTTTTTAGTATAATTGTTTTTAGGCCTGTATTAAATTTCTAAACTGTATTGATTAATGAACTGCATCTTTTTGCTTATACCCTTTTCCTTGAGTATTTATTATGTGCTATCTCATTAATGATCAGTAAAGTAAGAGTTATCCCCATTTTACTGGTGCTGATACTGAGATTCAGAGAAATGAGCAGATTTGACCCAGGTCTGTATTATGTGTAGAGTTATGATTGAAGACCTAGCTCTCTGCCTTTATGTTAAATGTACTTATCCAGCCTCACAGCTGCTTCTGATGATATCAGCTTCAAATTGCCTCTGTTCTCAACGGTTGTCAGTCTCTCTCATGACTTACAAGGTATTTATTTTGCCTTCGCATCTTCTGGAAGCTTCTGAAATAGCCCTTGTCAGTTTGCCAGTCCCCTTGCCTTTGGAGTTAAGTTTAGTGAATTCACTTGGGGAGTTTAATGATTCCTGTAGGAGAAATAAAGACCATGCCCCAGATGAACATGGTTATATATCTGAGAACAGTGTAAATATAGATTTTTATGTGTGCGATTTGAACTAAATTTTAGTAATGAGAAATAGAGGATATGTTCAGATGGTTTGTGATATAGATGCCAATTCACATTTTATGATGTATACACCAAATAAGGAAATACCAAGGTGGATGCCTTATTAGATCTGAATTGGGGAAATTCACTTTAATGTGCAATGGGACCTTTTGTACTGTAATCACCAACATACTAAATTAGTCTGCACGAGGTCGTGTTTTGGCAATTTTCTTATGCTCATTCTTTTTTTTGATGAGAATAGCAACAGTGGCATTAACAATTGGTATCTCAAACAAAATTGTACAGGTGTAGTCGTTGCAGATAACATAACTTATGGTTTCATTTGTAAAAATACTTTGCGTAATCCTTTCCAGTGGAAATCAGTAAAAACAATAATTTTAAAGGCTACTTAGAGGAGAGGTACTTTAGAACTAAAAACGTGAAGGATTAACAAATCAATATGAATACCTGTTAATTATAAAAGCAAATGAAAAAGCTTTACTCTGTAATAATCTACAGAAAAGACAGCTCCATACTCAGGGATTCGCATAGTACAGAAATGTTTACTTGAAATTTTATAACATAATACATATTTTAAGTGAGTAGTATTTTTATAACTGGTGTAATTCATGTAGAGGAGGGAAGTTTTATTTCTACTGAGTGTTCTCTTGCAATTTTTAGGGTTTGAGTAAGAGAAGCAATGCAATAAATTGCTCCAAAATTCCATGAACGAACCTGTCCCAAATGGACGCAAGAGGGCGCCAAACATCTATGCCAAACATGCAGCAGCTGCTGGCGATTTAATGGAGGAAATAAACTCTGGCAATAAAAACGAAGCCATGTTTATTTTATTCTGGGTAATATATTATGCACCTGCTTGTTTTATTTTTTAGACTGATTCGTGTCAAATGACTTTCCAGAAATATGACACATATACTGGATCCAGGCAAAACTAATCTTTCAACATGCAAGCAGTAGTATTATTTTGTACAAATTACATTCCATGATATAATGAAGTTTTACTTTATTGTACTCACTCTAAAGGGAATTATGAGACTGTAACAAGTTGTTGCATGCTTTTTCAAGTTTTTTTTTCTCTGTAACTCACTAAGATACAGTTTTTGGCCATGGGCTATTTCACACACGCACACACACACACGCACAGCACGTTAAAACTCCTTTTTTGGAGGCAGAGAATAGTGAAACTTTGTCCATAGGGTTCAGGGGAAAATTTAGGGCTGAAACTTCTGGAAAAAAAAAGGACAAAAAATGGTACCTGAAAGAACTGGGGTTTGCTGTAGATGGGGAAGAAAACTAAGGCATTTTTGCCAGGTAAATATTTGGTTTGTGTATTAGTTTGGTAGGGCTGTCATACCAAAATACCACAGTCTGGCCTGCTTAAACAACAGAAATTTATTTTCTCACAGTTCTGGAAGCTGGAAGTCCAAGATCAAGGTGTTGGCAGGGTTGGTTCTCCGGAGGCCTGTCTCCTTGGCTAGCAGGTGGCCGTCTTCTCTGTGTCCTCGCATGGCCTTTCCTCAGTGTGCACACAGCCCTGGTACTGCTTTGTGTGTCCAAATCTCTTCTTACAAGGGCATCTGTCAGATTGGATTAGGGCCTACCTATATGATTTCATTTTGCTTTAATTACGTCTTTAAAGGCCCTATCTCCACATACTGAGGTATTGGGAATTTCGGGCTTCACCATGTGAATTTTGGAGGACACAATTCAGCCCATAACAACTTGGTGCCTTATTTGTGTAAGTTTAGTGTGGAGGTGGGTAGTGGTTGCTCTTCTGAGTGTATTTACTGACTGGCTTTGACTGAAACCACTGCTGAGCCATAGGTACATCAGATGCTCAACATGCATTTGTTGAACGTGTGAATTTCTGCCTTGAAAGGCTACCCATTTTACTGGGCTCAGGCTTGCCTGAAATCTTCAGTCGCCTGACAGGTAGTAATTAACTGCTGAAAGGCACAAATACTTCCTTTTAAACATTGACATTATGTCCACCTCGTGAAAGAAAAGGATAGAGGCGAATAGAGTTCAGGAAATGCTAAAATTTCTTTGAAGTCATTTCATTGAAAATTAACAAGTTGATTATTGTGAAAACAGATTCCAATTTACACATAATGGCCAATCATCTAGCTTTCCTGGCCTTTGATGAAACCCTTCCTACCCAGAGCGATTTGTTACCCCGCTGGAATGGTTAGCCAGGGCTCCTTAGGTTAATTTGCCTTTCAGACTTCAACCGCTTAAAGATGGTACGTTTAACTCAATTACGAGCATTCGTCTTGTGCACAGCGCTGTTTCTTCTGCCCCAGCAGCCCCATCCCGACACTTCTGCTGCTGTGCCCACCTCTTTTGTAAGTTGCAATAACTGAGTTCTTCGCAATTGGATACGTTGTGCAGGATCTCCAAAACTCGAAACTTGAGCAGAGAGGCCAGTCGGGACAGACATCAGGGACTTCTGTTTCCAGGAGTCGTTCTGCTGTTTCCGAAGGAATTTCTGGCCACAAGGACAGAGTGATGTCTCCTTGGTGGACCAGCTTCAAATGGGTCAGAAGGCTGGCCTCACGGGGCAGCTTCCATGGGCACTGCTTTGCAGGACGCGTTCCTTTGGGGCTTGGACAGCAGTCATACAGCTTGGCTCAAAGGGCTTGTTTAGGGCACAGCAGGGAGGGAGAGACCTTCGACTTGTTCACTACTTTTAATAACATTCCCTCCCTTGAAGCATGTTTCTGTTTCTGCAAACAGCTGATGGATTATCTGTTGATTTTCTGATTTCTAACATTCTTTAATTGGAGGGGTGTGGGCTAAAAGATAAGGCATGTAGTTGCTTTGGGATTTAAAACAAACTCCTCACCCTTCAGGCCTCCTCTTTAACCTTCTAGCCTTTCAAAAAAGATTGTGTCTTCCTCCTGAACTTCCCCCTTTCATGCTACTATGTGATAAACTTCTTGGTACTTTCTTTCACAAAAGACTTTTTAAAAAAATCCTTTATGCTGGCAGGGAATTAACTCATGAATAAATGGATAATAATAACGGCTGACATTTTTGGAGCGCTGACTATTTGGCAGGCACTGAGCTGAGGGATTTGCTTGCCTTATCTCACTTGATCCTCTCAACAGCTTTATGATAAAGCCCAGTTCACCAAGGAGGAAACTAAAGCTGCAGGGTTTGAGCATCTCATCCTAGGTCATAGGGTTAAGAAGCGGAAATGTTGGACTCTCCAGTGTAGGAGAAGGGAAACTGGTCTGGAAATGAAAACACTTGATTCTGAAACACATACAAGATAGATGGTCAAAAAGCTAATGTTTGTTACTTTCACTTAACAAAGGTGCGTTAAGTACTTACTTAATACCCTGAGGGTAACAAAAGGGACTCAACTGCCCTTGGGGAGATTTTTGATCTAGTTTAATGGTTCCCAAACTCTGGTGCACTTTGGAAAGATCTGGGGATCTGGAACGTATGCTAATGCCTGCTAGACCGCCAGGAGTCATCTTAGGTTGTTAGGATGGGGGGTGTGACCTGAGCATCAGGAAGTTTAAAAGCCCCCCAAGTGATCATAATGTGCAGTCAAAGATTGGGAACCCTTGGTATCACTGAAGAGAGAAGCTGTAATACATTGTGAAGCGGGAGATAAGACATGTGCCATGGTGTGGCTGAGTTATAATTTCCACAGGAATTTTCATAATTCCTTTGCCATTGAATTCAGGCTAACAGACCCTTGGATCTGCTTTTTTCCTGTGTCCCTCACTTTGGTCGGTATAGCACATTCCTTTGTTTTGCAAAGGCTCAGGAACAATGGTGTGTGGGTTCCTTTTTTTCCAGCATGGGGTTAAACAGCATCTCAGCCCGGGGTTTCTGAGACACCACGTCTGCTGCTGCATTTCCCTTGCAGTACATTTCACTACCCTATTGTAAGCTTTTGTTCATTTTCACTTGTTTCTTTTTGCCCACTTAAATTTTCTTGTCATTTATACTACTCATCTGTCACTCATTTATCTCTCTGATTAGAATTTGACAAGCTCAGTACTTAAAAAACAACTATTTTTTCTTTTTTTTGTTTTAAAGAAGAACAAAGGCTCAAGTGTCTTTTGTGCCTTTAATTGGTTAGGAAATTTACACACTCTCTGCCCTCCTTTCTATAAAACTGTATTCCATCCATTTGTGACATTTCCTGTGCCCCTTGTTGGGACCTGATCACCTCATCATTTTTCAACTAATAACTGTTGACCACCCTGTCCAAAGCACTGCCATTCCTCTCTCTGTGGTGCTTTTTAAATCGTTAGGAAGATACAGAAATTTCTTTGCATGTTACCATTACTCCATTTGGTGTTTAACTCTACTGAACATATTGAAAGGTTGAAAGAGACATTACTATTTTGGTTATTTATCTGTTGCCGAATGTACATGAAAAGATGTAGCTTTTCTTCCAACGTTCGTTCCTCAACGGTAGCTAGCATTTTATGGCTATAGAGATTTTTAAAGCAGTTATAGCTATTCATGTATTTTTTACCCATCGTTAAATTTTACTAATTTGGATGATGTTAGAAAAACACAATGGTGGTTTATATGAGGACTCATGAGAAGATAGTTTGGAAAAAAATACCAGAAAAGGAGAGTAAAACTTAAAGTATGAAATGAATTCCAAATAAATGTCACCTATAGACCTGGAAAGATTAGATACAAGAAGAGCAGAAGAGACACACGCAGAGCTGCTTATAGAGAAACAATTCTTAGGATGAAATGAGTTGGTAGGTGTTGTCTAAGGTTAAGGTAAAATGCCAGAAATTAAAGATGAGAATGGGAGAGTGGGAAAGAGAAATTAAAAAATAATTTAGCAGCTAGAGACAATCAAAGAGTTTCCTATTTACAAAGGTGTACATATCAAAGGAAAGGACACAGGGAGTTAAGTTGCTCCATTAATAGTTACAAAGGCACAATATCACACTTATCAATAAAAGTACCATATTTGAAAACCTGGCCAGAGATTATTCATTATCCAGATAACGAACTTTCAGTGGTTTGACACAAGTAGCAAACAGGAATCGCTTTATTTGTCAAGCCAGAAGATGGCACTGTTGTCAGTGTTTGCAGGGAAAGTACCCTCCAGGTCTGGAGAGCTGGTGAACAAAATGCATCAAACCGGTTTCTGTACGGTTCAGACCAGAAGAATGTACTTAAAGGAGGATTACGTGTAGGTTTCTTTTTATCTGGGTTTTCTGTAAAGTACAGCAAAATATTCCAAAGCAATCTGAAAGACAAGAAAGGTGTTACAGGATAGATGTTTTAGATCCATATGCCTGTTACTTACCTTATGGCTGTGTAGTTACATCTTTATATTGGCATTCTATTTTGGTTAGGTTTTTAGTTCATTTTCCCCGTAAGGGAAAAACCTATTTCTAGCTGATTAAGGGTAAGTGATGGACTCACTGTATTACGTTTCTAACTTAGCGTTATTGGGAAGCTATAGAAATACTCGTGTTGCTCTTGTTTCAGAGGATGTTAAAAACCTCTCTCTTACTGGAGATCACCTTGTCTTCCAGCTGTGGCTCCTTACCTTACTGTAGTAGGAGGTATTCTCATCATGCTTGGGACAAAAAGCTGTACAAGGAAAAACATTTTGATTTCATTTAGAGTAAATCTGAAACAAAGCTTGCCTCACTGCGGAAATTCCTTTACATTAACACATTTTGGGGTTTGTTCTTTTCAAAATTAAAAAAAAAATTAAATGAGTATCAAGCAAGTTAGACTTGAGGGTTAATTCCTGGACCTCAAAAGGGCAATAAGAGTGAAACTGTCACACTAAATTTTATCTGTGTGTGTGTGTGTGTGTGTGTGTGTGTGTGTGTGTGTGTGTGTGTGTGGCTTGGGAACATGGTGAGGAGGGAAAAGTGGGGTGATGTTAAGGTCAGGAGAAGGGAGAGTGGAAGACATTCTAGCTTGGGCTATTTTAATTTTAAATACAAAATTTAATCACATTCTTTGAGTAAATGGGACTCTAAAGCTAAATTCTTAGAAATCACATAACGCTTAAAAAAACATATTTGAAAATGACTTTAAAAATTAATCAATAATGAAAGAATAAGGTACATTCTGCCACGGGATAGCCTTTTTAAAAACTGCATTTTATATTCTATTAAATAATGAATCCAGGTAAACTTCCTGCATTTATTCACACAGGTGGGTACATTTTATATGACTCAGACTTCTAAAAAGTAAAAACATGACATTTTTTGGTTAATAATTATTTCAGCAACATTTCCCAAGCATCTTTTACATCATAAACAACGTGGATCCTGATTCAGCTCTTCTGGATTCCATAATAACAGATGGATTTCGAGACTGTTTACTGCTGCTTCCCACAAACTTCCTCTTTGTAAACTACTATATTATTTATGAATCAGAAAAGTTTCAAAGGAGCCTCCTATCTGATTACTCCTTACTGATGAACTTGCATCAGAGAAACTTTTAGTCCAATTATTCCAGTTTGTTATAAAGAACTGTTATTATTCCAAAGTCTGAATTTGTTAACTGCTTACTCTGCCTGCTTCTCTGTGCCATTTATTCATGAAGACTTTGTCAGACAGATTGTAGTAACTCTATCCACAGGAAACAACGAATAGTGAGTATATTGGCCCTGAAAAATCAAGGTAGACATTATAATAATAAGTGTTTGTAAGCAGCATGACTACACCAGACACTGAGATATAGTTAAAATGTACTTTAGAAAATATTGCAAGTAATTTTGGTTTTGAACTGGTTTATATTCATCCTTGTGGAGAACTGTATCTAGTTTTCTGCATTGACCTAGTAACAGACGTTTAGACAGTTTACAGACATTTCTGGTCACTGACCTTGACACTTAGAATTGTTGGTTTGAGTGTCCGGCAGGAATAAGTGTGGAAAAAGAATGAAACTGAAATATACTTCTTAAAAGTTTATTTGATCCATCCTGATTTTACAGTTTACTTTAGCAATAGAAGCAATTTCCTTTTCTGTGTGTGCGTGAAGTGGGCACAAAGATATCCACACTCACGGCATTTTAATTAGACGCACGAGAGAGGACACGACACAACAAAACCAAACAAAGCAAAAATCCCCACTAAAATAAAACCCTGCAAATAACTCTAACCGTGCCTTAAAATTTTCACCCTCTGTGCTACGTAACGATAGGCAACATGATTATGATGAATTCATTATGACCTTGATAAGAAACATATTTATGGAGAAGTGTCATCAATTACGATGGTTCTTGGGCTGAACCTGAGCTTGTGTGTGTGTGTGTATGTGTATGTATTATAGGGTTGGTTATGTCATCATCCTATCAAAAATATAATTGTCTATTTGCTGATTGTGAACTGAGCGAGTTCTCACCTGCCCCTAAGCGCCATCCTCAATGGGGACTCTTTGCCTTCATGGGAGCCTAATGCTGAGGCAGACCAGCTGCATGATCCCTAGATGCCAAACAACCAGAAAGGAGTCTGTGACAGATGCTTCTGCATTTTATGCAAATAGCAACTTCATGGATCAGTTTTCCTTCCCTCTGTGGAATATAAGCATCTGGAAAATAGAATTCCAAGAGCCTTAACCCATTAACAAATGAACAGAAATGACCAAACAAAACAGTGGTAACAGCACTGACCAGGAATGTCAAAGAGGAATACGTTTATTAAAGCCCTAGTTTTATTGTAAATTTCCCCTCCTCAAACCATGTACTTTTATCACTTCCTAGTATTTTTCTTCCCATAAATCTGTAGTAACTGAAAAGTATATATTTTTTGTATATATGTCTCCTGGTCACTGTACTGTAGTTTTCCAGTATCACAGGTCTGGAGTCACAGTGAAGAAATCCACACGTTGGCTGAAGATGTGTTTAAAACAACTCTAAACAA
>NW_006782487.1:450066-463421 GCF_000442215.2 Lipotes vexillifer | reverse complement strand
GAAAAAGTTTTTTTTTTCAAAGTAGAAATAAGTTTCAAAGCTTACGATTTTAGATCTATTTGCAGTTAAATAAATGCTATTTATTTTTTATTAGTGTGCCTCTTGAAATATACTTAGGAAAAAACATAAGCTTTATGATTAAGAATGTAGCAAACATTCATGTATATTCTGACATTCAGCTTCAGCTTTTAAATGGAGATTACTACTATTTCAATACATAAATAATTTTATAGTACTCATACATTTGCTTTAATAAGGCTTTCACATTATACCTAATTTTATGTAAATGTTATTCAGATTTCAATCCAAGAGTTTTGTAGGGAAGGTTAAAAGGTGTTTATCTTGATTTGTTAAAAAAGCACCATTAAAATTAAGCAGTGACAAATATTATGACTTTTAAAATTGTTCTAAATGGTTGTATTTGTTTATTAGGCTTGTGTTTATACCAAATATTTTAACTCTTTAAATGTAACCCAATTTGATGAATTGTTCATAGAGGAGCTGTAATCAGGAACTAGATCTGGTGATCTCGTAAATTCAACTATCGGCTTGTATTCTTAGTAAACGCCGCTTTATGAATATTATTTAATGAAATGAAATATTATATATCACATTTAGGAAAAATAATGAAATTATTTAAAAGAAAGCTTAGATTATCTTATTTTAAAAAACACTAGCCTTCCTGTAGCTAAATCTTTATGTTACCATAAAGATTAGTACTAAAAATGTATTTCTTGAACATACATATTTCTTGGGAGAACATATATTTGTTCAGAATAATTATAATAAAAAATAAATGCAAATTGAGAAAAAGTATTTCATTTGTTCATTTAAAAATACTTCTGAAAATAATATTTTAAGGAGGAAAGGAAAGTGATCAGAAATATCCCTCCATAAATACATGACTAGTATATTCCTCCATAAATATATGACTAGTATATTCCTACATGTTACTTATTAAAAGTAATCAGCCAAGACAGAGTATAGGTAAGACATGGCTCTAAATTAAACCTTAACCAAATAATTCAAATAGCATTTCAGAATCGAGTATTAATAGAATAAACTTCATTTTAGTTTCTCATAAGTGCAGCTGCATTTTCTATTTAATTACGGGTTTTCAACAGTAGTAATTTTTCCTTGACCTGCTCAATCTTCAAAGTCAGAAAATTGCTTCTTTTTAAAAACTGACAATGGCACGGTATGTTTCCAAAGAAAAAAGACAAATTACAGAAAACCATTAGTTTAAACAGATTTCAATAGCCAGGAATAAGTTCTAATAGAAAACTTGGTTGAATAGGAGGAAAAGTTACGAGTTACTTTTATTGCATGGCATAATGTGAAAGTTAAGATATATTATTATTTTCTTTTTTTCTGAAAGAAAAAAAAATGTGTTGTATAATTATAAAAAGCCCAACGCATTAAAGATGACTTGTTTCTTGCTCTTTGGTAAATGCAATTCTTTATAGTTGTAAATTCATGGAGATTTTGTCTACAGCCTGGGTAGTAGATGAACAGAAAAAGGTATTTTAAAAGAGAAAAGTTCAGCTTAATAAACGTTGTGAAATAAGATAGCAAGAAAAATAAAGAACAGAGCATTGGCCTTTGAAAAGATAATAGGATTGAAGCTCAGATTTTGCTGAAAATACAGAAGCAAAACTTGTTTTTTGACCTAAATTGTTAAATTGTAGTTCAGCGTGTAAACATTTAGGTTTTTTTTTCTGAATGAGAAACTAAATAATCTTACTGATTTAATAAAGCAGACTGCTTAACCACAGAGAAGAGAGGATGGGATTTTTTGGTTGATTTGAATCAGAGATTTTATAGAGTATGTTTTAATCACACGTTGAGCCTCCTTTTGAGGCCAGTGAAATAATTCGACCTAGGACTCCAGGTCATTGACTGATTACAGAAAGAAAAATTTAATAGTCAGTGGATAATTATTCACTGTTCATTTTTTTTACTTTTATCATGCTCATAACCTTTTTTACATTATATGTATGTGTTGAGATTTTCTCTGACTCTTTAAATGGCATTAAGAGAAAACTGCATACAAATGAGTTCAATCTGATAAAAGAATATTTTTTCTAAAGCTTAATTATTAATAATTTTCATTATTTGTGGTGCCAACATAAATTATGTCTGTCTTCAGAGCTAAAACATGGTTTCAATACTCAGGTTAACTAAAAGGGCCAGGTTATAGAATCTGAACCATTGGTACCACCAGGATCTGTTGACGACAGTACATCCAGCCAGGGAGTCAAGGGACGCTTTTAATAAAAACCAGGGATGTCAAGACATTCCGTGCTTTTATCTCTGCTCTTTTTGATAGAGTTGATATCAACAAAATGACCCAAGACCCCCTTCCAAGTGCACATCTGCCAAAAACCCAGGTTGCCAGGGGAAGGGAAGTCAAGAGGCTCATATTACTATAAACTTTATGTGGTGACACCACTGATGTTTAGCTTAATTTTTTCTACTAGAGTTTCAGACGGATGTGCTATATTTTAAAATTTACTTAGTAAAATATTCCTTTTACAATCTACTGTTGCTTGTGAGCAAGGTCCACATAAGGGTGGCACTCAAATCTCATCAGCTTCCTCAAAAAACCTATGAATTAAAAACAAAACCCGTGTAGCTCCAAAAAGAGGCTGCTTCACCGTGGGGAGGAACTGAGATGTGATCAGATGGGTTAGTGGGGAATCTGCCTTTGAAAGGTAAATACAACGTTAATTTGTGGGATAAAAACTCATGAAAACAGAATTCTTTGGAATAGAAGGGACCGTGAAAATCTAAATAGCAAAATAAATATACATTTACACTCAAATTCTTGTAAATTATCAACCCATAAGAGGCTGATCTCTGGGTCATAGGCAGTGACCATAAATACTGTTATCAGGGGATGACAGTATATTGTATTGTCCTCATGAACAGTTGGGCCATAAAACAAATGCATAATAATTTTGGACCCTTTTTTATGGTGTCAGGAATTTCATAAGGAAGTCTTCACAAAGCTAAGTAAGTGTGGGTTCGGTGCCATAATGTTTACTCCTTAATTTGGTGAGATACTATAAAATGAAAGTTACAGGTAAAAGTAAGCCATAGGTCGACTAGACAGAGTATTAAGACATATTTTTGGAGCCCCAGGACCTAGTTCTTGGTCTGACCAAGCTCTCTCTGTCTTAGTTTCCTCCCATGTAAAATGAGCATTTATGGGTGGATGATCTCTTGCATCCTGACAAGCTCTATAATTCTATGACTTTTGAAATTATAAGTAAAATGCCATTTGATGTTTCTTTTTATTTAAAAAGTGCTGCTCATATTTTTCAGTTGATTGGTACTGTATTACTTTACTGTGTTATATGCCCAGCTTTGTAAAAAAAAAGTTAGAAAATGCATTTTGGCATGCACAAAGGAATCAATAAAGGTCACGTAGAGAATGAAGAGTGGAAGGATTGTTGAGAGCAATGGAATTGCTGAAATGAAATTTTTAGGTATTACCACAAAAATGGAGAAATGCTGAGAAGCCATCTCTCACTAAACAACAGATGACTCCGAAGTTAGTAAAATATTTCTCCTCTCCACAAACAAACAAACAAACAAAAGGCCAAAGAGATAAGAAGAGAAAGGAGAGAGAAGAGAGAGAAAGTGAGAGAGTGAGAAACCTGGGCCTTCTGTCTTTGCATGGGCGAGTTACCACAGGTGTCCCATTTACAGTCAAGGGGGTTTTCATTTCTTGAATGCTATATTTTTGTATCCACTAAAAATATGTATGCACATTTTAAAAATGGCAAGGCAATGAGTTTGAAAAAATTTTTTAATTACAAAAATTAAAATGGCTCCAAATGAGTTTGAGCAGGTGCGCATACAAGTCATTAGGTCAGGGAAATATCAGAGACTTAGTGGCTAAGAAAGAATGTGAGCAGGAGGTTGAATGGTGAGGAAAAGAAAAAGGTGGGCGGGGCAAAAGGGCCACATGATGGAAATTACTTGATGAGTAATTCACCACCTTCACCCTTCTTAGCAGTAACTTTAACCCTCTTTTTAAAATAAAAAAATCAGCCACAGGCACTAAAAATACTCCCTTTTCAATCTGACAGTTGTGGTCCTGCTGTGAAGGCACTAGTTGCTTAGGAAAATCCCAACTAACTTCTGTACCTGGTACTTTAAACTCAAGTCCTGTGGTGTTACATCATTGACTATAGGTGTCTGGCAGGTGGCTAGATATCAGTAGATCCGCACCATCAGCTTTCATTATTATTTTCATTTACCAGGAAACCACTGGCTGTCAACCGAGTGCTCTGGTGAATTTAGCTGAAGTCTAGTTATGATGGAATTGACTTAAACCTTTTCTATAGGGGGAAGATATTTTACAAAAAGGCTGTCACCCTGGGCTAAATTCTTGGTGTCCAGTTTGTACTTCACTGACTCTCCAGTGAGAGATGCTCCAAATAAAGGGGGCTCGATTCTGCTGTCTGATAAAGGTGCCATGCAGGCACCCCAAAACTTAACAATTGGGAAGAAAGGGACTCTGACCAGTAAGAAAGATGGCCTTCAACTATGTCCAGATCTGGTCCTCTAGACTGTGTAGTGGGCTCCAGCTGTATGGGCTAGTAGCCAGCATCAAAATATATGATTATGCCTACAGGATGTTAACTCAAAATTAAATATAGGATCCGGGAAGACTCCTCTAATTTCAGGAACAGTTATTATTGTTATTATTATTTTTACTATTATTTAGGTTAGTATTTCGCTTGAATATTAGACTCATAGTTCTTACAAGTGTTAAAAAACAAAATTCAACTGAGTATATTTTAAAGATCTCCTTGGCTTTATTCGGTAGTTTGTGAATTGGGCAGCATCCAAACTAGCAGATAGAAAAGACCTCTGAAGAGCTATACAAGGCAAGAGATTTTATAGGCAGAAGGGAGCAGGAAAACAGGAGTTGTATAGGCAAACAAGCTAATTGGTTATTGCAAGTTTACTTCCATTATAGGGGCTGGCAGAAGTCTACTTGGCAGATCACCTCCCTCTTGCTGATCAGGTGGTTCCTGGCTGCTTTATGAATCCATTTCTGGGAGAGCTGAGACTGTAATGAAGTTCAATTTGGGTTTGGTGACATGGGGCTTAGCATAAGCAACTCCATTTTGGGCCTGTTGTCTTGCCTTTAATGTAAGAAAATATCAGAATTTGGGGTTAATTTCTGAGCCATGCAGAAATATTTCAATTTGTAACTTTTAATTGTTTTTGCTTAAACTTCATCATGCTTAGAAAAAATTAGGAGCAGTGCCACTGACTCTCCCCACCCTTAGCTTAAGTCCTTTTCTCAGTCCCAAAGTCACATGCTTTTATTGCCACATACAATGGGTCTGCCGATAGGCTGACTGTGTCTGGGAATGTCTGTGTCTAACTTTCCTCATCTTTCCAAGTTATTCTCCTTTGCTGCCTACACTTTCATCAGTTTGAAGTTCAGAATATATTTTATTCTACTGAGTCTTTTAAAAGCAAGGACAGCAGTTCGATTAACTTTATGAAAGGAAAGAAAAGAATATTATTTGGTAGTGATAAAATTTTTTGTAAATTAGGTCCCATTTTCCCATTTGTTGAAATTACAATTTCAATAAATCGTTAGATTAATTTCAATTTTTTTTTCAGATTGAAAGATTTCTGAACATGAAGCTTTTACATTTTTCTCTGTGCTCTGCCAACCCCACTCCTCAATTATTGACCTATAAACGAAACCAACACTGAAATCTGAAAGCACAGCCACTTTGTCTCATACAGTTGTCCCTTGGAACCAGACAGTTTAGTTTTTGTCATATGAAATTTTATAAAATTTAATATTTTATCATCATGCTATATAGTGGCTTTACTCGATTTTCACACATTTTATATTAGTTTAATTTTTTGTTAAAAATACTTATGAAGAGAACAGTTTTATTCTTTCACATTACCCAAATACTTGTAGAATCATAAATTAGCCTTTTTCTTTGAAACTTTCCAATAATTCATAGTAGATACAAAAACTAATCTATTCCTTTACTGGTGGAATAGATTAGTTTTTGTATCTGCTATGAATTATTGGAGAGGGAAGGGGAAAGGGACATGATAAGGGTAGGGTATTAAGAAGTACAAACTACTATGTATAAAATAAACTACAAGGACATATTGTACAGCACAGGGAATATAGCTGATATTTTATAAAAACTATAAATGGAGTATTATCTATATAAATACTGAATCACTCTGTTGTTCCACCTGAAACTAATATAATATTGTAAATCAACTACACCTCAAAAAAACAACAACCCAAAATCTAACCTATTCCTGTATTGTATGTCACATTAACCATAGAAATGTGGCTTTTGGGGTTGGACACAATGAATCCTTCCCAGAGAGTAAAATTGTCATTAGAAGAACAATTAAATGCTTTTAATAGCATGAGCTATTTCTGGTCTTCTCTACTTGGTAAATCATGAATAAAATCAGAAATATTGATTGTGTCTTACTTTTAAAAACATAGATTGTGTATACGAATACCACAGACTGCCCACTAAATTTCACAAATGTTGTTGCTATTTTTAACAAGTTGCTTGGTAAAGCTTCTGCTTTAAATTCAGGTTGCTTTGCTTATGATTGGGATCATCTTTAATGTCACTGAGATGAACTTTTTTTTTTTTGCGGTACGCGGGCCTCTCACTGTTGTGGCCTCTCCCATCGCGGAGCACAGGCTCCGGACGCACAGGCTCAGCGGCCATGGCTCACGGGCCCAGCCACTCCACGGCACGTGGGATCTTCCCGGACCGGGGCACGAACCCGTGTCCCCCTACATCGGCAGGCGGATTCTTAACCACTGCGCCACCAGGGAAGCCCACTGAGATGAACTTTTAACAAATCTATAAAAACTTGTTAAAAATAGCAACAACACTTTTGAAATTTAGTGGGCAGCCTGTGGTATTCGTATATACAATCTATGTTTTTATAAGTATAAAAGTAAGACACAATATTTCTGATTTTATTCATGATTTACCATATAATTTCCTCTCATGGATAGAAAAACAGGAAAAATTTAGTACAGGAATTTGGGGAGAAGGCATAGAGTGTATAGAACTGGGATCTTGGATGCAGGTTTGTATGAAGATTTTTGTTCTTATTTTACTATTTCCTCATGAGTTTAACTTTTTATTTAATTTAACATATCCCGTTATTTTCTGTGGCATTAAACACTGGTAGGTAAGAAAAAAAATGGTTCTGGAAATAATTCCTAAGTGCAGTTGCCTTGTACCTAAGTGATAAAGCTAATCTAGAGAGAGAAAAGTGGCCCAGAGACCTCTTTGTGTGAAGTATCTCAACATATTGCTGTCTGTTATATTGTACCGAACACATGCACTTCTGTTTAGTAATATTTTGGGGAGCTGAGATTTAGGGCAGAAAAGATTGGAGCATCTTTGCAACTAATTCTAAAATTTTATAGGGTTATTTATTTATTGATACTGTGATGAACATGCATTATTTGTAATAACATTTTCAGTTTAACATTCCTTTTTTATTTAATTCTGATTTTTAAGACCTTTGAGTTTTTCTTTGCTTTAGCTTGGGAAAACCAAATAAGTGCAAGTTTCCTCCAAGACACCTCATGAAAACATTTTTTTTTTTAATAAAATCAAGAGTGAAACGAGTCTATATTTATTTGGAAGATCATCTGACTACTGCTAAATGGAGTATCTCAATCTGAAAGTGAAATCTGTTTCACTGCTAAAAATTGCCAAGAGTTTTTTGACTGAGATTTGGGAATCTGCAGAAAATGTAAAAGTTTTTTTTTTTTCTACAATAATCTGTTCAGTGAACAAGCTGTGAAAAATAGTTCTGTATTTTGTCCATGTGATGCAGCAGACGGTAAATTTCCATTTTAAAGAACGATATGAGTAGCTTCTGGCATCCATCTCTATTGCCTTACTCGAATCTCCTTACACTGAGTTACAACAATGCAGTTTATTATTTCTTTAAAGCAAAAAATAAGAAGGGATCTTACATTCTTTCTTCTTCTTCTTTTTTTTTTTTTTTCCAATCAATATCTCAGCTCTATTTCTTTATCTGGGATCAGTAATGAGGACATTTAGAGGCCTTATCAAGTGTGCCTTAAAATGCCACAGTTGTATTAACAAGATATTATTTTCCTGCATTTAAAGCTTTGCATTTGAAGAGCTTTAGAATTACTTTACTGTTTCTTCTTAAACATATTCTTTTGAGGTAGGTGGTTCCATAATGAAGATTTATCATAAACTGTTAAAGGATATATTTTTAAAAGAGGTATAATTATGATTCTTACATAAACACAAAATGAACATGTGCTTAAAGATTTTATTTATTCATTCATTAATGAGAGAAGCAGTAAGATGTTACAACCTGCTCAAAGGAGAATTCAAATTTGCATTCACATACATATAGGTAAATAAAGAATGCTGGAATGAATTGGCAAGTAGATGCAAAACTATTTAATATTTACAAGGCAATGATCAATTGCATTCTATAGGTCATAGCATTTATATTATGTATTATGGACTAAAATATTTTGTATTATTATTAATTTTTGATAACTCACAGATTCAAAATAGCTCAAAGGCAATGAAAGGCGGAGATAGCCTGGAAGGGTGTGCTAGACACTTAATGAACTTTTTGGTTTATTTTAAAGTCTTTCCCAATTTTTTACCTACAGATCCAATTAAAAAGTACTTTTCACATTTTCCACTCAAATTAATCAATTTTGTTTCCTAGATTACATTTACCCATTAAATCAAATGCCTACCCAGAACAGTGTCTGACACATAGTAGGTGGTCTATTCATATTTGTTGAATAGATAAAAATTTTCTTGTATCATCTACTGAATATTTTACAAATAACCCAGAGGTACAAATTAGTATGTTCCTTTGTTCCCAAATCTCAAGCATGTCAGAAAGATTCTGAAAAACTGGGGGCAGCCTTCAAGGCTTTAGTACCTACCTTTCTTTTGCTTTTGATCTTTTTACCGTCAATGATGCATCTTCTGAGAGAGCATGAGATACATAAAGGGAAACCATGAGTCAAACTGCCACTGTATTCCCAGTCCCCCATGGCAGGGCATGAACTCTGGTGGGTGAAATCAACATCAAACTGGCTATGGGGTAGGCGGCCTCTGAGGGCAAAGTCTTACCTTTCTGAGGACTCTACTGTACCTTTCTGAGGACTTTATTGCAAATCTGATGCTTGTTACTACTTGGATTTTGACAATATCAGGTTGTCCCTAGAATTAATTTTTGTTCGGCCTCCGCTTATTTCAACTAGATGATAACTCAAGGAGTTTAGTTTCAGGCTTCCAAGGAGGGCTCCAATGCTCATACAGTCTTTTTCTTCCTCACTTGTCTGATGCCTGAAATCCTGCCATTGTTACTTCATCCCTTGGACTTATCAATTGCAGTGATCCCACTGATGTGCATATACATTCTCTTGGGAGGTGTAGCGTTCTTTATGTTTTCAGTGTTGCACACTTCATAGGGAAGAAAATTAGTGACGAGGTTGTGATTTGTTATCCTATTAAGATTTTGATGGGGAAAATGAGTGTCAGACAATGGGCACCAAACACTGGGGACAGGTCCAAGTAGGCAAAGTCAGGAATGAGAAAGCAGTACAAGGTAGAGCTCAGTGTCTTCAACAAATTCACACCCTAACCCTCTTTCGGCTGATGTCTCCAATGTATTTCTGCAAAAATATTCTGGTGTCAGCAGCAGCATTACAAAATGGAGGGCGTTCATTTTACCATGGAAGACTGTTAGCAAAAGTGAAAGTTTTTCATAATGGTGGCTCTTTTGGATCTTTATTTAACCCTTGGATTTCTTTGTTCCTTATTAAATATTTGTGAGCTTGTCTTTCAGATATTTTATCACACTTATCACTGCACTACTGCATGTCTGAATACTCTCTTATGGTTGACAAATCATTTTCATATACATTCTCATTTGATCTTTAACTAATTTCATAGTTCTTAGTTGTGAAAGATGATCTTTGACCTAAAAAGTGTTATTTTCCCACTCAAGGCGAGCTTTTCTGTGTGAAATAAATGGCTGTCCTATAATGAGTTTGTCCTCCTCAACTATATGAGTGCTAGATGTTGATGGAACTAATTATTTTTGTTGTGGTAGTCCATATTCTGCACGAAGATAACAAAAAAGACAAGGCTCTGGAGCCACAGCCTGATTCATCTGCCATTTATAGGTGTGGTTTTAGTCTTTCCTTCCTCGGTGGCTTTGCTGTTACCACTGAAGAAATTAGTGCTATAAACACTTCAAGTCTTGACTCACTGACACTTTGCACTTTGTCATACAGTATTTTCAGATACTATAAAATGTGAATGAGGAAATCCTGGAACATAGGTTATCCATTATTCTCATCTATAACTCTCTATTAAAGGAGTAGGCGTGTAGGAATGAAAGTTATACTTTGAAAAATAATATGACTTTTAAAGACAAGAATAAATGATCTGGTAATTCTCACTCTAAATAGCTAGTGTGGCTTTAGACAAGTGACTTAATTTTCTAAAATGAAAAGAATAATACTTTCAGTTTAGGGCATAGAGGTATTGTGAGGATTAGGGACAGTGAAATATTCTTAGTTAAAAGATATTATTTAAATGCAAGGCATTATTACTATGAAAAGGAATAGAGGACCTAAGTTATGTTATGATTAAATTTGCTCTTAAACTCTTGAGCCTGAAAGGCCAAAGAAGTCTGTTCTTATATATATCATTTTGTGCACGATACCTGTCTACCTCAAAAGTGACTTTGGATGAATTTTCATTAAATGAATGAATACAGTTCATTCAAGGATTCCTAACTGGCTTTATTCTTTCTAGGTCAATAGACAGTTTTTAAAAGTTTGGGTGGTACAGGCCGTGGAGAGAAATAATTTAGGTGTATCCTTAAACAGTAGTTAAATACAAATTCTTGTGCGCTGAATGAAATTCTGGTTTGAAAAATCCTTAATCTTAATGTACTTCAAAGCATTTTTATATTTTTATTATTCCCTTATGACAAATCTAGACCTTGTCTTATCTACATATATTGTCAATTTTTGGCTGTCCAGAATCTCCACTAAGTTTTTAAGCATTTTCCCTCTGCTTTTTTAGGGAATTGCATCTCCACCATAAGTAGTCCTGGGGTGATATTGAATTTTCATCCAAGGGACTAGATTCTGTCTTTTCCCTCCCTAGTTCTGCCAGGGGGTGATTGAGTATCAGTATTGGCCAATTAGATGCCCTCTTTGGGGACATCAAGTCTTGAGGTGATGACAAGGTCTGGGGTGTGATTAGTGGCTTTCCTAGCAGCAGCAGAGGCAGAGATGGCAACTGTAATGGTGGTGGCATTCTGTTCCAAACATAAGCTGGGTGGTCTTTTGGAGCGTCCTTGGATTTTTGCCCATATCTATAGCCAATCTTTCAGTTTCCTGTTCATTTTGTGAGCGCCACAAAATCTTCCAGTAGGTGCTCTTTTGTCTAAAGTAGTTAGAGTTGGTTTCTGTTGCTAGCATCCAAGAATTCAGACTGAAACAGTGCACCTGTGCTTCTGAGGAATAGCAAGGTAATACAGGAAAAGTACTTGAACATTACTTGGTTTTAAGTTACCATTGAATGTTGGCCACTATGATTATTATGACTCTTCTTTTAGCACTATCATATGATATTGTTTAAAACCATATAGTTTGTCATTCTCATAGACTAGAACACAAGCACTTTGCAGGAACCTTGTCCTAGTTACTTTTGCATGTGGCTCAGTATTTGGAATATAGTTGGAATTCAGCAAATACCTATTGATAGGACAAAAAATAAGCTAAATTTGGCATTATTAAGCACACAATAGGCAATCAATTATTATGTTTGATTAAATTCAAGTTCACTTAATTCATTGAGCCCTACTATGTCCAAGTTACTATGAAGAATATAAAGCCATATCCTTTGCCCTTTTACCTTTAATAAGTTTGTAATTTCATAATGAAGAAGGATAAAGTAAGAAACTCATATTTAAATTTATTCCTCTATATGCAATGTTTATGTGTGTGTGTGGCTTTGATGCTATAGTGTTGTACGATAAATTTGAACCCTGTCTTTAAGACTGGCTTCTCCAACCACGGGTGCAATCTAGTGCTAAATATATAAAAATTGATTACAAGCTCAAAATGTACATACTCTGTGATGTTATTTGGTGGTTTGTATTAGAGTTGACCTAGTGCCTCCATAAGCTGGGATAATTGAACTTTTACTATTTTTGATTGACATTCTGATTTTAATTGATTCCACTGAAAATAGAAATAGTATTTTGTATTTTACACTAGAAGCTTGTTTTATGCAATTAATGATCATGCAGAGTATGCTCATTCATAAAATATTGATAAAATTGAATGAACCTGGAAATTGAAATGAGTGCCAGGAAAAAATATTTAAACCTACGAGTACATGGCCCTTATCAGAACACCCAGAAAGAATTGTAGCTGTATTTCTACATTGTAATATATTACAGGAAATAGCAATTAGGACAAGGGTGAACACCATCCCCCGGGTCTATTCCCAAGGCTCTGACTTTATAGTGGCTTACAAGAGGGAGAGAGAGGACTTTACATTATAGGAACTGATAACCTCCCATCTCTGTATCTTTAAGCCAAATTTTTGCAAGTATGGCTCCTCAGACTGTAAAATGTGCATAAGTGTTCTGGTCTCTCGGCTTCTGTCAGCTCAAGACAAGAAGCTTGCTCCAGAATGTAAATCATCTTCATCACCAAACACGCTGTGAGGTTCAGCTAATTCTTTTCATGGCAACACTGTGCTGATGAAGGAAGCTGGGCCTTGATCTACGGTCGAGTTCCTTATTTCCTTGTAGACTGAAAACAAATACTTTGCAGTTAAATCACTTTGAGCAGGGCTGGTTGATACAGTATCACCTGGCTGCTTGTTCAATTGTGGTTTTAGGGCCACAGGGGACACCTACTGAAAACAGGAATCTGAGTAGGAGACTCACTGGGAATCCTCAGAGCATTCTCAAGGCAGGGGGCAAAATTTAGTTTTTCAATTTTCCAAAAATGTAAAATTATATTATTTTGCACATTCCCATGAAAATGAGAGAGACGGTCAGTCTCTCCAAGGTGAACACTAATATCTCCATGGTTTAAGCTGCATTTTTCAGGTTTGTGATGTTACACATATTGAATGCTGATAGTAAGACTATGTGGACAGGTGCATTAACTTAGAGAGCTTCCTATATTTCAGGGACCTTTTCTTGCTTTCTCTTATACATTCATGAATTCAAAACAAGGCCCTTACTAATTGACCTAGGGA